>NW_026909211.1:0-111000 GCF_033115175.1 Lepus europaeus | reverse complement strand
TTATTGTTTTCAATGTTTTTATCAGGGAACATTTCATGTTGTACCGTAAAACACTCATTGGTTTCACATGGAGACACCAGCTCTACACATTCCTATTTTCTAGGGAGAAAGCTAGAGGAACTCTAGCAAACAAACATGATATTTCTGTTTGTCTAGATGACATTTTATGCACTTGCCTAACGAAAAGACTTTGCTATTCTCCAAAACCATTTTTACTGTGGTTTTTTCAGTCCATTGCATACGAATTCCGAACCACTTATTGCGGATATGACTGGATGAATCCGGAAATATCCGGTTTAGTTTTGGGTAACTCAATCCCAGAAATTGCAACAGCCTCTGTGTTTGTGTATTACTAATATTATCCACAGACTTTATGGTTTTGAATGTTTTTTATCAGGGAACATTTAATTTTGTCCTGCGAAACACTTATTGTTGCCACATGGGGACACCAGCTCTACACAATCACATTTCGTAGGGAGAGAGCTCGAGGAACTGGGGTAAAGAAACGTGATATTTCTGTTTTTATAGATGACGTTTTATGCACTTGCCTAACGAAAAGACTTTACTTTTCACCAAAACCATTTTTACTGGGATTTTCTCGTCCATTGCATACGAACTCCATACCAGTTTGACCGGATATGACTGGAATGAAACCGGAAATATCTGGTTTTGTTTTGGCTAACTCACTCCCAGATATTGCTACAGACTCTGTGTTTGTGCATTCCTGATATTATCCACGGAGTTAATTGTTTTGAATGTTTTTATCACGGAACATTGAAATTTGTACCGTTGAAGCACTAATTGGTTCCATATGGGGACACCAGCTCTACACATTCATATTTTCTAAGCAGAAAGCTAGAGGAACTGAGACAAACGAACATGAGATTTCTGTTTGTCTAGATGACATTTTATGCACTTGCCTAATGAAAAGACTTTGCTTTTCTCCAAAACCATTTTTATTGTGATATTCTTGGTCCATTGCATACGAATTCCACATCACTTTCTCCAGACATGACTGGATGAAACCAGAAATATCCAGTTGTGTTTTGGCTAACGCACTACGAAATATGTGAAAGCCTCTGTGTTTGTGTTTTCTAGATATTATCGATGGATTAATTGTTTTGAATGTTTTTATTGGGGAACATTTAATTGTGTACTGTTGAAACACTAATTGGTTCATAATGGGAACACCAGCTCTACACATTCATAATTTCTAGCTAGAAAGCTGGAGGAACTGCGGCTAACAAACATGATATTTCTGTTTGTATAGATGACATTTTATGCACTTTCCTAAATAAAAGATTTTGTTTTTCTCCAAAACCATTTCTACTGTGATTATCTTGGTCCATTGCATACGAATTCCTCACGAGTTTGTCCTTATATGACTGGATGAAACCGAAATATCCGGATTTGTTTTGGCTAACTCAATCCCAGACATTGCTATGGCCTCTGTGTTTGTGTATTCCTGATATTTTGCACGGACTTTATTTTTATGAATGGTTTTTTTCAGGGAACATTTAATTTTGTACAGTTGAAACACTAATTGGTTTCACATGGAGACACCAGCTCTACGTATTCGTATTTTCTAGGGAGGAAGAAAACCATTTTTCTTGTGATTTTCTGGGTCGACTGCATACGAATTCCAAACCACTTTGTCCGGATATGACTGGATGAAACCAGAAATATCCGATTGTGTTTTGACTAACTCAATCCCAGATATTGTTACCACCTCTGTGTTTGTGTATGCCTGATATTATCCACAACATTATTGTTTGAATGTTCTTTATCAGGGAACATTTAATTTTGTGCAGTAGAAACACTAATTGGATCCACATGTGGACAGCAGCTCTACACATTCATATTTTCCAGGGAGAAACCTAGAGGAACTGCGGCGAACTAACATGGTAATTCTGTTTGTACAGATGACATTTTATCTACTTGCCTAAAAAAAGACTTTGCTTTTCTCCAAAACCATTTTTACTATGATTTTCTCGTTCCATTGCATACGAATTCCACACCAGTTAGTCCGGATATGACTGGATGAAACGAGAAATATCTGGTTGAGTTTTTGCTAACTCAATCCGAAGTATTGCTACAGTCTCTGTGTTTGTGTATTCCTGATATTATGCATGGACTTTATATTTTTCAATGTTTTTTTTCAGGGAACATATAATTTTTTGCTTGGAAACACTAATTGGTTCATCATGGGGACACCAGCTCTGCACATTCGTATTTTCTAGGGAGGAAGCTAGAGGAACTGTGGCAAACAAACATGATATTTCTGTTTGTACAGATGACATTTTATGCACTTGCCTAACGAAAAGACATTGCTTTTCTCCAAAACCATTTTTAATGTGATTTTCTCGGTCCATTGCATACGAATTCCACATCGGTTTGTCCGAATATGACTGGATGAAACTGGAAATATCCGGTTTTGTTTTGGCTAACTGAATCCCAGATATTCCTACAGCCAATATGTTTGTGTTTTCTGGATATTAGCGATGGACTTTAGTGTTTTGAATGTTTTTTATCAGGGAACATTTAATTTTGTGCTTGGAAACACTAATTGGTTCCACATGGAGACACCAGCTCTACACATTCGTATTTTCTAGGGAGAAAGCTCGAGGAACTGCGGCAAAAAAACATGAATTTTCTGTTTGTATAGATGACATTTTATGCACTTGCCTAATGAAAAGACTTTGCTTTTCTCCAAAACCATTGGTATAGTGGTTTTCTCGGTCGATTGCATACGAATTCCAAACAACTTTGTGCGGATATGACTGGATGAACCCAGAAAAATCCAGTTTTGTTTTGGCAAACTCAATCCGAAATACTGTGAAAGCATCTGTGTTTGAGTTTTCTGGATATTATCAATGGACTTTATTGTTTTGAATGTTTTTATCAGGGAACATTTAATTTTATACCGTTGAAACATTATTTGGTTCATCATGGGGACACCAGCTCTACACATTCGTATTTTCTAGGGAGAAACCTAGAGGAACTGCGGCAAACAAACATGATATTTCTGTTTATATAGATGACATTTTATGCACTTGCCTAACAAAAAGACTTTGCTTTTCTCCAAAACCAATTTACTGTGATTTTCTCGGTCCATTGCATCTGAATTCCACACCACTTTCTCCGGATATGACTGGATGAAACCGGAAATATCCGGTTTTTTTTTGGTTAACTCAATCCTAAATATTGGGACTTCTCTGTGTTTGTGTTTTCTAGATATTATCGATGGACTTTACTGTTTTGAATGTTTTTTTTTTCAGGGAACATTTAATTTTGTACCATTGAAACACTAATTGGTTCATCATGGGACACCGGCTCTACACATTCGTATTTTCTAAGGCGAAAGCTAGAGAAACTGCAACAAACAAAGATGATATTTCTGTTTGTATAGATGACATTTTATGCACTTGCCTAACGAAAACACCTTGCTTTTCTCCAAAACCATTTTTACTGTGATTTTCTCGGTCCATTGCGTACGAATCCCACACCAGTTTGTCCGGATATGACTGGATGGAACCGGAAATATCCGGTTGTGTTTTGGCTAACTCAATCCCAGATATTGCTACAGCCTCTGTGTTTGTGTATTCCTGATATTATCCACGGACTTTATAGTTTCGAATGTTGTTTTTTTATCTGGGAACATTTAGTTTTGTGCTTGGAATCACTAATTGGTTCCACATATAGATACCAGCTCTACACATTCATATTTTCTAGGGAGAAAGCTAGAGGAACTGCGACAAACAAACATGAAATTTCCATTTGTATAGATGATATTTTATGCACTTGCCTAACGAAAGGCTTTCTTTTTCTCCAAAACCATCTTTTCTGTGATTTTTTTGGTCCATTGCATACGAATTCCACACCACTTTGTCCGGGTATGACTGGATGAAACCGGAAATATCCGATTTAGTTTTGGCTAACTAAATCCCAGATATTGCTACAGCCTCTGTGTTTGTGTATTCCCGATATTATCCACGGACTTTATTGTTTTGAATGTTTTTTATCAGGGAACATTTTATTTTGAGCTTGGATACAGTAATTGGTTCATCATGGCGACACCAGCTCTACTTATTCATATTTCTAGGGATAAAGGTAGATAAACTGCGGCAAACAAACATGATATTTCTGTTTGTATAGATGACATTTTATGCACTTGCCTAACGAAAAGACCTTACTTTTCTCCAAAACCATTTTTACTGTGATTTTTTTGGTTCATTGCATACGAATTCCACACCCTTTGTCCAGATATGACTGGATGAAACCGGTAATATCTGGTATTGTTTTGGCTAACTCAATGCAAGATATTGCTCAGCCTCTGTGTTTTTGTATTCCTGATATTTTACACGGACTTTATTGTTTTGAATGTTTTTTATCAGGGAACATTTAATTTTGTGCTTGGAAACACTAATTGGTTCCACATGGAGACACCAGCTCTACACATTCGTATTTTCTAGGGAGAAAACTAGAGGAACTGCGGCAAAGCAACATGATATTTCTGTTTGTATAGATGACATTTTGTGCACTTGCGTAACTAAAAGACTTTGCTTTTCTCCAAAACCATTTTTACTTTGATTTTTTTGGTTTATTGCAATCGAATTCCACACCACTTTTTCCGGATATGACTGGATGAAAAGAGAAAAGTACGGTTGTGTTTTGGCTAACTCAATCCGAAATATTGTGAAAGCCTCTGTGTTTGTGTTTTCTGGATATTATCAATGGATTTTAGTTTTTTGAATGTTTTTTATGGGGGAACTTTTTATTTTGAGCTTGGATGCAGTAATTGTTTACATATGGAGACACCAGCTGAACATACTCGTATTTTCTAGTGAGAAAGCTAGAGGAACAGCGGCAAACACACATGATATTTCTGTTTGTATAGATGACATTTTATGCACTTGCCTAACGAAAGACATTGCTCTTCTCCAAAACCATTTTTACTGTGATTCTCTCGGTCCATTGCATACGAATTCCACACCAGTTTACAAGATATGACTGGATGAAACCGGAAATATCCGGTTTTGTTTTGGCTAACTCAATCCCAGATATTGCTACAGTCTCTGTGTTTGTTTATTCCTGATATTATCCACAGACTTTATTGTTTTGAATGTTTTTATCAGGGAACATTTAATTTTGTGCTTGGAATCACTAATTGGTTCCACATGGAGACACCAGCTGTACACATTTGTATTTTCTAGGGAGAATGCTTGAGGAACTGCGGCAAAGCAACATGATAGTTCTGTTTGTATCGATGACATTTTATGCAATTGCCTAACAAAAAACTTTGCTTTTCTCCAAAGGCATTTTTACTCTGATTTTCTTGGTCCATTGCATACGAATTCCACACCAGTTTGTCAGGATATGACTGGATGAAACCGGAAATATCCAGATTTCTTTTGGCTAACTCAATCCCAGATATTGCTACAGCCTCTGTGTTTGTGTTTTCTGGATATTATTAACAGACTTTATTGTTTTGATTGTGTTTTTATCGGGGAAAGTTTTAGTTTGAGCTTGAATACAGTAATTGGTTCCACATGGAAACACCAGCTCTTCGTATTCGTATTTTCTACAGAGAAAACTAGAGGAACTGCGGCAAACAAACATGATATTTCTGTTTGTATAGATGACATTTTATGCACTTGCCTAAGGAAAAGACTTTGTTATTCTCCAAAGGATTTTACTGTGATTTTATTGCTCTATTGCATACGAATTCCAGAGCAGTTTCCAAGATATGACTGGATGATACCGGAAATATCCGGTTTTTTGTCTAACTCAATCCCAGATATTGCTACAGCCTCTGTGTTTGTGTATTCCTGATATTATCCACGGACTTTATTGTTTTTGAAGGACCCTTATGGGGGAGAGGGACAAGAAACTAGGCCTGGGCAAATATCAGGGGCTTCTTAAGAGGTTAGATGTTCCCCAGAGTCTAGCGGGCAGGACATTCTCTGGGAAGGAAAAGTCCATCCCCTTCAGAGAACCTCTAGGCACCCAGAACAGAACTGCCCCTCCCCTCCGGGAAACCTCTGGGCGCGCCCAGAGCAGAGCTGCCCCTCCCCTTCGGAGAGTCTCTAGGTGCACACTTATGATGTCACTGCGACCAGCCAATCCTGTAACACCTCAGCTCTCTCCCTCAGCATTCTCCGGTATGCTAATTGTCCCTCCGAACCAGCCAATCCCGTGCCACCTCTGCATTTTACACCAGCACTCTCCACCAGCATTCTTCGCCAGCATTCTCCCATATGCTAATGGTCCCTCTGAACTGACCAATCCTATGCATGCGCATTAGGAATATGCTAATTCGTTGCCTATATAACCTGTGTGAAACTGCCGCTCAGGGCTCCTCACTGCCTGAGGTGGGGGCCCGTTTGCACAAACGTTCAATAAAAACCTCGTGCTTTTTGCATCAACTGGTCTGGAGTCTGGATCATTGGGCGTCCACCCGAGCAAGTGGGCATCTCTGCAACTGAGAGGTCCTACATTTTGGTGGCCCGTATGGGGATTTTAGGTCGCCCTCAGACCCATTCCCTGCGAACCAGTTGGAGGTACTATTAAGTGTTTTCTGTTTGTTGTTCTTCGTCTTGAGTGTTCTGACTGGCCAGTACCTGACTCTGTGAGACCAGTGGGGGAGGCAGGCGTGCCCAGCAACCCCTGGTCCGTTCCCCGGAGGACGCTCTGGTTTGTGAGACCAGTAGGGGAAACCCTCGGTCCGTTCCCCCGGAAGACGCTCCCAGGGTGGTCTGGAGGTGGGTCGGAGACCAAATCTCCCTCCTTCCCGGGGAGGGCTGGTCAGGCAGCTGCTCCCAAAAATAGCGCAATAGCGTTCGATTTGTTGTAGGTCTGTTGCCGTGCGGTTTTGTTGGCTATTCTTTTTGCTTGGTTTGACGTGCCTGGAATGGTCTGGAGGAAGGCCAGGGACCAAGTCTCCCTCCTTCCCGGGAAAAGCCTGGCCAAGCGGCTCCTCCCATCTCAGGTAGCATTGTCGATTTGTCCTAGAGCTGGTGCCACGCGGTTTGTCTTGTTTACTGTATGTGTCTGTGTATTGGCTGTTCTTTTTGTTTGGGCTGAAATCTTTGCACCCATGGGTCAACAAATAACCACCCCTTTAAGTCTCACTCTAGATCACTGGAAGGATGTTCAAGAACGCGCGCACCACCTCTCAGTGGAGGTTAAAAGGAAACGATGGGCAAAATTCTGTTCCTCAGAGTGGCCGCGCCCCTCACAGATGCTCTCTGCACAGATGGCCGAATGCTGGCTGGCCAAGGACCAGCACTTTTAACCTTGATATTATTTTACAGATTAAGGCGCGAGTCTTTCAGCCAGGATCCAATGGACACCCTGATCAGGTGCCCTATATTACCACATGGGAGGATCTTTCACGTAACCCCCCTCCCTGGATAAAACCCTTCTCCTTCCCGACGGAGCCCATATAGGCCCCGTTACCCCTTCCTCAGCCATCCCTAACTCCTTTAATACCTTCCCCCTTGGGACCTTCCTCCCCGATACCCCCTCCTCTCGTCCCAATTGTGCCAACCTCCTCCCTATACCCTCTGAAGGAGATTCGAGATCCAAAACCTGACAAGTCACCGGTTCTTCCGGCTGATCAGGACCTTCTGCTCTTTGACTCTCCCCCACCCTATCTTCCCGGCCAGCCTGCTCCCCCGCAGGAACCCCCACAACAACCAGAGCGGGATGTGCAACCTTCTGCACCATCCCCTGATTCCACAAGGGCAGGGGAAGAAGTCTCAGCGCCTTCCCCGCCCTCCAGCCGCCTGCGCCTCCGTCGGGGGCAGGCAGGGGGCTCGGGAAGCGTCTGGACCTCACAGACCTTTCCTCTTCGTTCGGTGGCTGGCCAGATGCAGTACTTACTGGCCATTTTCCGCTTCCAATCTTTACAATTGGAAAACCCATAACCCCTCTTTCTCTCAGGACCCCCAGGCTCTGACTGGGCTGATTGAGTCAATTTTATTGACTCATCAGCCCACCTGGGATGATTGTCAGCAGCTTCTGCAGACCCTCCTCACTACTGAGGAAAAGCAGCGTGTCTACCTTGAGGCACAGAAAAACGTCCCTGGAGCAGATGGCCGACCGACCCTACTGCCAAACGAAATCGAAGAGGCGTTTCCCTTAACCCGTCCTGATTGGGACTACACCACCGTTGCTGGTAGGGAGCGACTTCGTCTTTACCGCCAGATTCTCCTTGCGGGTCTCAGAGGGGCTGGAAAGCGCCCCACCAATTTGGCCAAGGTACGTGCAGTAGTGCAGGGGGCTGAGGAAATGCCGGCAGGCTTCCTAGCAAGATTAATGGAAGCCTACCATATGTACACCCCGTTTGACCCCCTGGCAGAGGACTGGCAGGGAGATGTAATCATGTCCTTTATACGACAGTCAGCGTCGGACATCCACAATAAATTGCAGTGGCTAGAGGGGCTTCAGGGGTATACTATACAAGATTTAATGAAGGAGGCAGAAAAGATTTACAACAAAAGGGAGACCCGAGAGGAGAAGGAGGAAAGGATCCGCAAGGAGCAGGAGGAAAGGGAAGACAAAAGAGACAAAAGACGTAATCGAGAGCTTAGTAGAATTTTGGCCACCGTAGTGCAGGATACAGAAAGGAGTAGACCAGGACAGAATAGGGACTTGGGAGACAAGCAAAAGCCTCGGGTGGAAAGAGATCAATGTGCCTATTGTAAAGAAAGAGGACACTGGGTCAAAGACTGCCTGAAGAAACCACAGGGACCAAAGAAGAGACCAGGTCTGGAAACCTCTTGCAGCAGCCTACCAACCCAAGACAACAACCATCCCACATCCTTTCCAAATCGGAGACGCTGTGTATGTCCAAAGGCACCAATCTAAGACTCTAGAGCCCCGGCGGAAAGGCCCCTTCACTGTGCTGTTGACAACTCCCACCGCTCTCAAGGTCGACGGAATCGCTGCTTGGGTCCACGCCTCACACGTGAAGCGAGCACCACCCCCCCAGGTCCCCGAGGATCCGGATAGACCAGCCAAATGGAAGCTCCAGCGCACTCGGAACCCACTCAAGCTAAGACTTTCAAAAACTGTTTAATATTCGTGATGTTCCTGGCCTTTCCCCATTGTTTTTCCAATCCCCATGCTCCACAATTGTTAACGTGGGAAGTAATTTCCTCCACAGGACGGGTGGCCTGGTCTGTTAGTGGGTTACATATCCCCAGGGCGTGGTGGCCCACCTTATACCCGGACGTATGTCAACTGGTTACTGGGTTAGATACCTGGGATATACCTAACCAGGATAATTTGACAAAAATCCCTGGAAATAGTCTTAACTATTGGGGCGTGTATGGCTCCCAGTCCCCAGTCAGTGAGACCCAACCCAGTCCAGCAAGAACAGAGTTCCCTCCCTCCAGTGAGGCAGGCTCTCCCCAGGCCACCCCTCCCACCAGCCACCCTTTCGCCTAGCTTGGCAAGTTTAACTCCAAATGCTTCAAGCCCCCGTACAACCGGACAGCGGCTGTTTAACCTTTTGACAGGGGCCTTTCTGGCCCTCAACCAGACCAATCTGGAGCTGACTGAGTCCTGCTGGCTATGCCTAGCCCCAGGTCCACCTTATTACGAGGGCCTCGCGGTCCCCAGGACCTGGAATGGCACTAAAGAGGCAAATAATTGCCTCTTGCCCCTTCGGCCGTGTCTCACTCTTACAGAGGTGTCGGGACACGGTACTTGTGTAGGAAATCCTCCCTTGTCCCAACGACACTTGTGCAATGTCACCCACAATGTTACTATACGAGACGGCCCATGTATTCTTAACAGGTTGCTCCAGTTTATCCGCGAGAGGCTTTTCCTTGTCCAAACCCTGGTGCTGACTCAACAGTACTAGTTTTTAAGTTTCAAAGACCTCTGAGGTCCAATAGATTTTAGGATTAAAATCTGTGCAAAAAGAAAAGGAGGGAATGAAGGACCCTTATGGGGGAGAGGGACAAGAAACTAGGCCTGGGCAAATATCAGGGGCTTCTTAAGAGGTTAGATGTTCCCCAGAGTCTAGCGGGCAGGACATTCTCTGGGAAGGAAAAGTCAATCCCCTTCAGAGAACCTCTAGGCACGCCCAGAGCAGAACTGCCCCTCCCCTCCGGGAAACCTCTGGGCGCGCCCAGAGCAGAGCTGCCCCTCCCCTTCGGAGAGTCTCTAGGTGCACACTTATGATGTCACTGCGACCAGCCAATCCTGTAACACCTCAGCTCTCTCCCTCAGCATTCTCCGGTATGCTAATTGTCCCTCTGAACCAGCCAATCCCGTGCCACCTGTGCATTTTACACCAGCACTCTCCACCAGCATTCTTCGCCAGCATTCTCCCATATGCTAATGGTCCCTCTGAACTGACCAATCCTATGCATGCGCATTAGGAATATGCTAATTCGTTGCCTATATAACCTGTGTGAAACTGCCGCTCAGGGCTCCTCACTGCCTGAGGTGGGGGCCCGTTTGCGCAAACGTTCAATAAAAACCTCGTGCTTTTTGCATCAACTGGTCTGGAGTCTGGATCATTGGGCGTCCACCCGAGCAAGTGGGCATCTCTGCAACTGAGAGGTCCTACAGTTTTGAATATTTTTTCTCTGGGAATATTTAAATTTGTGCTTGGAATCACTAATTGGTTCCACATGGAGACACCAGCTCTACACATTCCTATTTTCTAGGGAGAAAGCTAGAGGAACTGCGGCAAACAAACATGATATTTCTGTTTGTATAGATGACATTTTATGCACTTGCCTAAAGAAAAGACTTTGCTTTTCTCCAAAACCATTTTTACTGTGATTTTTTTGGTTCATTGCGTACGAATTCCACACTACTTTGTCCAGATATGACTGGATGAAAACAGAAATATCCGGTTGTGTTTTGGCTAACTCAATCCGAAATATTGTGAAGGCCTCTGTGTTTGTGTTTCTGGATATTATCGATGGACTTTATTGTTTTGAATAATATTATCAGGGAACATTTAATTTTGTACCGTAGAAACACTAAGTGGTTCATCATGGGTACACCAGCTCTACACATTCGTATTTTCTGGGGAGACTGCTAGAGGAACTGTGGCAAACAAACATGATATTCTGTTTGTATCTATGAGATTTTATGCACTTACCTAACGAAAGACTTTGCTTTTCTCCAAAACCATTTTTCTGTGATTTTTTTTTGGTTCATTGCCTAAGAATTCCACACCAGTTTGTCCGGATATGACGGGATTAAACCAGAAATATCCGGTTGTGTTTTGGCTAACTCAATTCGAAATATTGTGAAGGCCTCTGTTTTTGTGCTTTCTGGGTATTATCGATGAACTTTATTGTTTTGAATGTTTTTTATCGGGGAACATTTTATTTTGAGCTTGGATACAATAATTTGTTCCACATGGAATCACCAGATCTAAACATTCGTATTTTCTAAGGAGAAAGCTAGAGGAACTGCGGTAAACAAACATGATATTTCTGTTTGTATGGATGACATTTTATGCACTTGCCTAACGAAAAGACATTGCTTTTCTCAAAAACCGTTTTTACTGTGATTATCTCGGTCCATTGCATACGAATTCCACACCAGTTTGTCCGGATATGACTGGATGAATCCAGAAATATCCGGTTTTGTTTTGGCTAACACAATCCCTGATATTGCTACAGCCTCTGTGTTTGTGTATTCCTGATATTATCCAGAGACTTTATGGATTTGAATATTTTTTATCCTGGAATATTTTATTTTGTCCTTGGAATCACTACTTGGTTCCACATGGAGATACCAGCTATATATATTCGTATTTTCTAGGGAGAAAGCTAGAGGAACTGCGGAAAACAAACATGATATTTCTGTTTGTATAGATGATATTTTATGCACTTGCCTAATGAAAAGACTTTGCTTTTCGCCAAAACCATTTTTACTGCGATTTTCTCGGTCGATTGCATACGAATTCCACACCGGTTTATCCGGATATGACTGGATGAATACAGAAATATCCGGTTGTGTTTTGGGAAACTCAATCCGAAATATTGTGAAAGACTCTGTGTTTGTGTTTTCTGGATATTATCAATGGACTTTATTATTTTGAATGATTTTATCAGGGAACATTTATTTTTGTACCGTACAAACACTAATTGGTTCATCATGGGAACACCAGCTCTACACATTCGTGTTTTCTAGGGAGAAAGCTAGAGGAACTGCGGCAAACAAACATGATATTTCTGTTTGTATAGATGACATTTTAAGCACATGCCTAATGAAAAGACTTTGCTTTTCTCCAAAACCATTTGTACTGTGATTCAGTCCATTGCATACGAATTCCACACCAGTTTGTCAGGATATGACTGGATGAAACCAGAAATATCCGGTTTTGTTTTGGTTAACTCAATCCCTGATATTGCTAAAGCCTCTGTGTTTCTGTATCCCTGATATTATCCAGAGACTTTATGGATTTGAATGTTTTTTATCCGGGAATATTTAATTTTGTCCTTGGAATCACTACTTGGTTCCACATGGAGACACCAGCTCTACACATTCGTATTTTCTAGGGAGAAAACTAGACAAACTGCGACAAACAAACATGATATTTCTGTTTGTATAGATGACATTTTATGCACTCGCCTAACGAAAAGACTTTGCTTTTCTCCAAAACCATTTGTACTGTGATTTTCTCGGTCCATTGCATACGAATTCATCACCAGTTTGTCCGGATATGACAGTATGAACCCGGAAATTTCCGGTTGTGTTTTGGCTATCTCATCCACAATATTGTGAAAGCCTCTGTGTTTGTGTATTCCTGATATTATCCGCCGGACTTTATGGTTTTGAATGTTTTTTATCAGGGAATATTTAATTTTGTACCGTTGAAACACTATTTGGTTCATCATGGGAACACCAGCTCTACACATTCGTATTTTCTAGGGAGAAACCTAGAGGAACTACGGCAAACAAACATGAAATTTCCATTTGTATAGATGATATTTTATGCACTTGCCTAACGAAAAGACTTTGCTTTTCTCCAAAATCATTTTTACTGTGATTTTTTCGGTACATTGCATCCGAATTCCACACTAGTTTGTCCGGATATGACTGGATGAAACCGGAAATATCTGATTTTCTTTTTGGCTAACTAATTCCCACATATTGCTACAGCATCTGTGGTTGTGTTTTCTGGATATTATCCTTGGACTTTATTGTTTTGAATGTTTTTTATCGGGGAACATTTTATTTTGAGCTTGGATATGGTAATTGGTTCCACATGGAGACACCAGCTATACACATTCGTATTTTCTAAGGAGAAAGCTAGAGGAACTGCGACAAACAAACATGATATTTCTGTTTGTATAGATGACATTTTATGCACTTGCCTAACGAAAAGACTTTGCTTTTCTCCAAAACCATTTTTACTGTGATTTTCTCGGTCCATTGCATACAAATTCATCACGAGTTTGTCCTGATATGACTGGATGTAACCGGAAATGTCCGGTTTTGTTTTAGCTAACTCAATCCCAGATATTGCTACAGCCTCTGTGTTTGTGTATTCCTGATATTATCCACGGACTTTATTGTTTTGAATGTTTTTTATGAAGGAACATTTAATTTTGATCTTGGAAACACTAATTGGTTCCACATGGAGACATCAGTTCTACATATTTTTATTTTCTAGTTAGAAAGCTAGAGGAACTGTGACAAAGAAACATGATATTTCTATTTGTATAGATGGCATTTTACGCACTTTCCTAACGAAAAGACTAGGCTTTTCTTCAAAACCATTTTTACTATTATTTTTCGGTCCATTCCGTACGATTTCCACACCAGTTTGTCAGGATATGACTGGCTGAAACCAGAAATATCCGGTTGTGTTTTCGCTAACCTAATCTGAAATAATGTGAAAGCCTCTGTGTTTGTGTATTCCTGGTATTATCCACGGACTTTATTGTTTTGAATGTTTTTTATCAGGGAACATTTATTTTTGTACCGTAGAAACACTAATTGGTTCATCATGGAAACACCAGCTCTACACATTCGTATTTTCTAGGGAGAAAGCTAGAGGAACTGCAGGAATCAAACATGATATTTCTGTTTGTATCCATGTCATTTTATGCACTTGCCTAACGAAAAGACTTTGGTTTTCTCCAAAACCATTTTTACTGTGATTTTCTCAGTCCATTGCATACGAATTCCACTCCACTTTGTCCGGATATGAGTGGATGAAAACAGAAATATCCAGTTGTGTTTTGGGAAACTCAATCCGAAATATCGTGAAAGCCTCTGTGTTTGTGTTTTCTGGATATTATCGATGGACTTTATTGTTTTGAATGTTTTTATCAGGGAACATTTTATTTTGAGCTTGGATACAGTAATTGGTTCCACATGGAGACACCAGCTGAACATATTCGTATTTTCTAAGGAGAGAGCTAGAAGAACTGCGGCAAACAAACATGATATTTCTGTTTGTATAGATGACATTTTATGCACTTGCCTAACGAAAAGACTTTGCTTTTCTCCAAAACCATTTGTACTGTGATTTTCTCGGTCCATTGCATACGAATTCCAAATCAGTTTGTCCGGATATGACTGGATGTAACCGGAAATATCCGGTTTTTTTTTTTTTGGCTAACTCAATCACAGATATTGCTACAGCCTCTGTGTTTGTGTATTCCTGATATTATCCACTGGACTTTATGGTTTTGAATGTTTTTTTATCAGGGAATATTTAATTTTGTAGTTAGAATCACTAATTGGTTCCACATGGAGACACCAGCTCTACACATTCGTATTTTCTAGGGAGAAAGCTAGAGGAACTGATATTTCTATTTGTATAGATGACATTTTATGCACTTGCGTAACGAAAAGACTTTGCTTTTCTCCAAACAATTTTTACTGTGATTTTCTCGGTCCGTTGCATACGAATTCCACACCAGTTTACCGGATATGACTGATGATACCAGAAATATACCGTTAGGTTTTGGCTAACTGGATCCCAGATATTGCTACAGACTTTGTGTTTGCGTATTCTTGAGATTATCTATGGTCTTCATTGTTTTGAATGTTTTTTATAAGGGAACATTTAATTTGTGCTTGGAATTCAAAGTGCGTCCAAATGCAGAAACCAGCTCTACACACTTTGCTTTTCTCCAACCCATTTTTACTGTCTCAGGCTATTGAGGTTCGGCTTACCTCACGTTCCAGCGCTGGTGTGTTTAGTCTGCCGCTGGTGTCCCGAACTTGGGATTCCACGCTCTCCAGGCAGGTACACTGTGAATCAATAGTTCCGGAACTGTTTCCTCTGCTGTTTCGTCCCCAACCATCCTTGATCCTGCAATATCTCCACTTATATTAAACTGTCTCTCCCCCGGACTAATAGTGTGCTCCCTGCGTATTCGGCCATCTTGCCGCTCTCCTAATTTCCAATCCGGACTTTATACCAGATATTGCTACAGACTCTGTGTTTGTGCATTCCTCATTTTACCAAAGACTTTATTATTTTGAATGTTTTTTATCAGGGAACATTTAATTTTGTGCTGCAAAACACAAATTGGATCCACATGGAGACACCAGCTCTACACATTCGTATTTTCTAGGGAGAAAGCTAGAGGAACTTTGGCAAACAAACATGATATTTATGTTTGAACCAATGCATTTTATGCACTTGCCTGACGAAAAGACTTTGCTTTTCTCCAAAACCATTTTTACTGTGATTTTCTCGATCCATTGCATACGAATTCCACACCACTTTATCCGGATATGACTGGATGAAACCAGAAATATCTGGTTGTGTTTTGGCTAACTCAATCCGAAATAATGCTACAGCCTCTGTGTTTGTGTATTCATGATAGTAACCACGGACTTTATTTTTTTCAATGTTTTTTTTCAGGGAACTTTTAATTTTGTGCTTGGAAACACTAATTGTTTCATCATGGGGACACCAGCTCTACACATTCGTATTTTCTAGGGAGATTGCTAGAGGAACTGCGGCAAACAAACATGATATTTCTGTTTGTATTGATGACTTTTTATGCACTTGCCTAACGAAAATACTTTGCTTTTCTCCAAAACCATTTTTACTGTGATTTTCTCGGTCCATTGCATATGAATTCCCCACCAGTTTGATCGGATATGACTGGATGAAACCGGAAATATCTGTGTTTTTTTTTTGCTAACTCAATCCCAGATATTGTTACCGCTTCTGTGTTTGTGTACTCCTGATATTATCCACAGACTTTATTGTTTTGAATGTTTTTTATTGGGGAATATTTAATTTTCTGCTTGGAAACACTAATTGATTCCACATGGAGACACCAGTTCTACAAATTCGTATTTTCCACGGAGATTTCTAGAGGAACTCTAGCAAACAAACATGATATATCTGTTTGTATAGTTGACATTTTATGCACTTGCCTAACGAAAAGACTGCTTTTCTCCAAAACCATATTTACTGTGATTTTCTCGGTCCATTGCATACGAATTCCACAACAGTTTGTGCGGATATGACTGGAGGAAACCAGAAATATCCGGTATTGTTTTGGCTAACTGAATCCCAGATATTGCTACAGACTCTGTGTTTGCTTTTTTCTGGATATTATACACAGAATTTATTGTTTTGAATGTTTTTTATGGGGGAACATTTAATTTTGTGCTTGGAAACACTAACTGGTTCCACATGAAGACACCAGCTCTACATATTTGTATTTTCTAGGGAGAAATCTAGAGGAAGTGCAGCAAACAAACATGATATTTCTGTTTGTATAGATGACATTTTATGCACTTGCCTAATGAAAAGACTTTGCTTTTCTCCAAAACCATTTTTACTGTGATTTTCTCAGTCTATTGCATATGAATTCCAAACGACTTTGTCCAGATATGACTGGATGAAACCAGAAATATCCGGTTGTGTTTTGGCTAACTCAATCCGAAATATTGTGAAAGCCTCTGTGTTTGTGTTTTCTGGATATTATCGATGGACTTTATTGTTTTGAATGTTTTTATCAGGGTACATTTATTTTGGTACCATAGAAACCCTAATTGGTTCATCATGGGGAAACCAGCTCTACACATTCGTATTTTCTAGGGAGAAAGCTAGAGGAACTGCGGCAAACAAACATGATATTTCTGTTTGTATAGATGACATTTTATGCACTTGCCTAACGAAAAGACTTGGCTTTTCTCCAAAACCATTTTTACTGTGATTTTCTTGGTCCATTGCATAAGAATTCCACACCAGTTTGTCCGGATATGACTGGATGAAACTGGAAATATCCGGTATTGTTTTGGCTAACTCAATCCCAGATATTGCTACAGCCTCTGTGTTTGTGTTTTCCGGATATTATCCACGGACTTTATTGTTTTGAATGTTTTCTTATCTGGGAATATTTTATTTTGTGCTTGGAATCACTAATTGGTTCCACATGGAGACACCAGCTCTACACATTCGTATTTTCTAGGGAGAAACCTACAGGAACTGCGACAAACAAACATGATATTTTTGTATGTATAGATGACATTTTATGCATTTGCCTAACGAAAAGACTTTGCTTTTCTCCAAAACCATTTTTACTCTGATTTTCTCGGTCTATTGCATACGAATTCCAAACGACTTTGTCCGGAAATGACTGGATGAAACCAGAAATATCCGGTTGTGTTTTGATTATCTCAATCCGAAATTTTGTGAAAGCCTCTGTGTTTGTGTTTTCTGGATATTATCTATGGACTTTATTGTTTTGAATGTGTTTTATTGGGGAACATTGTATTTTGAGCTTGGATACAGTAATTGGTTCCACATGTAGACACCAGCTGAACATATTCGAATTTTCTAGGGAGAAAGCTAGAGGAACCTCTGCAAACAAACATGATATTTCTGTTTGTATAGATGACATTTCATGCGCTTACCTAACGAAAAGACTTTGCTTTTCTCCAAAACCATTTTTATTTGGTTTTCTCAGTCCATTGCATACGAATTCCATACCAGTTTACTGGATATGACGGGTTGAAAACAGAAATATCCGGTTGTGTTTTGGCTAACTCAATCCGAAATATTGTGAAAGCTTCTGTATTTGTGTTTTCTGGATATGATCGATGGACTTTATTGTTTTGAATGTTTTTATCAGGAAACATTTATTTTTTTACCGTAGAAACACTAATTGGTTCATCATGGGACACCAGCTCTACACATTTGTATTTTCTAGGGAGAAAGCTAGAGGAACTGTGGCAAACAAACATGATATTTCTGTTTGTATAGATGACATTTTATGCACTTGCCTAACGAAAAGACTTTGCTTTTCTCCAAAACCATTTTTATTGTGATTTCCTCGGTCCATTGCATACGAATTCCATACCAGTTTGTCTTGATATGACTGGATGGAACCGGAAATATCCAGTTGTTTTTTTTGCTAAATCAATCCTAGACATTGCTACAGCCTCTGTGTTTCTTTATTTCTGATGTTATCCATGGACAATATTGTTTTGAATTTTTTTATCTAGGAAAATTTTATTTTGATCTTGGAAACACTAAATGGATCCACATGGAGACTCCAGCTTACACATTCCTATTTTTTAGGGAGAAAGCTAGAGGAACTGTGGCAAACGAACATGATATTTCTGTTTGTATAGATGACATTTTATGCACTTGCCTAATGAAAAGACTTTGCTTTTCTCCAAAACCATTTTTACTGTGATTTTTTTTGTTCATTGCATACAAATTCCACACCTCTTTGTCCGGATGTGACTGGATGATAACAGAAATATCCGGTTGTGTTTTTGCTGACTCAATCCAAAATATTGTTAAGCCCTCTGTGTTTGTGTTTTCTGGATATTATTGATGGACTTTATTGTTTTGAATGTTTTTATCAGGGAACATTTAATTTTGTACAGTAGAAACACTAATTGGTTCATCATGGTGACACCAGCTCTACACATTCGTATTTTCAAGGGAGACTGCTAGACGAACTGCGGGAAACAAACATGATATTTCTGTTTGTATAGATGATATTTTATGCACTTGCCTAAGGAAAGGACATTGCTTTACTCCAAAACCATTTTTACTGTGATTTTCTAGGTACACTTCATATGAATTCCACAACACGTTGTCCAGATATGACTGGAAGTAACCGGAAATATCCGGTTTTTTTTTTTTTGGCTAACTCAATCCCACATATTTCTACAGCCTCTGTGTTTGTGTATTCCTGATATTATCCACGGACTTTATTGTTTTGAATGTTTTTATCAGGGAACATTTAATTTTGATCTTGGAAACACTAATTGGTTCCACATGGAGACGCCAGCTCTACACATTCGTGTTTTCTAGGGAGAAAGCTAGAGGAACTGCGACAAACAAACATGATACTTCTGTTTGTATGGATGACATTTTATGCACTTGCCTAACGAAAGAACTTTGCTTTTCTCCAAAACCATTTTTACTGTTATTTTCTTGATTCATTGCATACGAAAACTACAACACTTTTCGAGATATAACTGGATGTAAACAGAAATATCCGGGTCTGTTTTCGCTAATTGAATGTGAAATATTGTGAAAGTTTCTGTGTTTGTGTTTTCTGGATATTATCGATGGACTATATTTTTTTGAATATTTTCATCAGGGAACATTTAAAATTGTACCATTGAAACACTAATTGGTTGATCATGGGACACCAGCTCTACACATTCGTATTTTCTAGGGAGACTGCTAGAGGAACTGCGGCAAACAAACATGATATATCTGTTTGTATCGATGACATTTTAGGCACTTGTCTAACGAAAAGAATTTCCATTACTCCAAAACCATTTTTACTGTGATTTTCTCCGTCCATTGCATACAAATTCCACACCAGTTTGTCCGGATACGACTGGATGAAACCGGAAATATCCAGTTTTGTTTTTGCTAACTCATCCCAGATATTGCTACAGCCTCCGTGTATGTGTATTCCTGATATTATCCACGGACTTCATTTTTTTGAATGTTTTTTTTAGGGAATATTTAATTTTGTGCTTGGAAACACTAATTGGTTCCACATGGAGACACCAGCTCTACACATTCGTATTTTCTAGGGAGAAACCTAGAGGAACTGCGACAAACAAATATGATATTTCTGTTTGTATAGATGACATTTTATGCACTTGCCTAAAAAAGAGACTTTGCTTTTCTCCAAAACCATATTTTTTCTGTGAATTTCTCGGTCCATTGCATACGAATTCCACACCAGTTTAAAGGATATGAAGGGATGAAACCGGAAATATCCGGTTTTGTTTTGGCTAACTCAATCCCAGATATTGCTACAGCCTCTCTGTTTGTTTTTTTCTGGATATTATCCACGGATTTTATTGTTTTGAATGTTTTTATCAGGGCACATTTATTTTTGTACCAAAGAAACCCTTATTGGTTCATCATGGGCCACCAGCTCTACACATTCGTATTTTCTAGGGAGAAAGCTAGAGGAACTGTGGCAAACAAACGTGATATTTCTGTTTGTATAGTTGACATTTTATGCATTTGCCTAACGAAAAGTCTATGCTTTTCTCCAAAACCATTTTTACTGTGATTTTCTCGGTCTATTGCATATGAATTCCAAACCACTTTGTCCGGATATGACTGCATGAAACCGGAAATATCCGGTTTGTTTTGGCTAACTCAATCTGAAATATTGTGAAAGCCTCTGTGTTTGTGTTTTCTGGATATTATCGATGGACTTTATTGTTTTGAATGTTTTTATCAGGGAACATTTAATTTTGATCTTGGAAACACTAATTGGTTCATCATGGGAACACCAGTTCTACACATTCGTATTCTATAGTAAGAAAACTACAGGAACTGTGACAAACAAACATGATATTTCTGTTTGTATAGATGACATTTTATGCACTTGCCTAAAGAAGATACTTTGCTTTTCTCCGAAACCATTTTTTTCTGTGATTTTCTCGGTCCATTGCATACGAAGTCCACACCAGTTTACTGGATATGAAGGGATGAAACCGGAAATATCCGGTTTAGTTTTGGCTAACTCAATCCCAGATATTGCTACAGCCTCTGTGTTTGTTTTCTCCGGATATTATCCACAGACTTTATTGTTTTGAATGTTTTTATCAGGGAACATTTAATTTTGTACTGTTGAAACACTAATTGGTTCATCATGGGAACACCAGTTCTACACATTCGTATTCTCTAGGGAGAAAGCTAGAGGAACTGCGACAAACAAACATGATATTTCTGTTTGTACAGATGACATTTTATGTACTTGCCTAACGAAAAGACTGCTTTCCTACAAAATCATTTTTACTTGGTTTTCTCAGTCCATTGCATATGAATTCCACACCAGTTTGTCCAGATATGATTGGATGAAAACAGAAATATCCGGTTTTGTTTTGGCTAAGTCAATCGAAATATTTTGAAAGCCTCTGTGTTTGTGTTTTCTGGATATTATTGATGGCCTTTATTGTTTTGAATGTTTTTATCAGGGTACATTTATTTTGGTACCATAGAAACCCTAATTCGTTCATCATGGGGAAACCAGCTCTACACATTCGTATTTTCTAGGGAGAAAGCTAGAGGAACTGGGGGAAACAAACCTGATATTTCTGTTTGTATAGATGACATTTTATGCACTTGCCTAACGAAAAGACTTGGCTTTTCTCCAAAACCATTTTTACTGTGATTTTCTCGGTCCATTTCATAAGAATTCCACACCAGTTTGTCCGGATATGACTGGATGAAACTGGAAATATCCGGTATTGTTTTGGCTAATTCAATCCCAGATATTGCTACAGCCTCTGTGTTTGTTTTTTCCGGATATTATCCACGGACTTTATTGTTTTGAATGTTTTTTTATCGGGGAATATTTAATTTTGTGCTTGGAATCACTAATTGGTTCCACATGGAGACACCAGCTCTACACATTCGTATTTTCTAGGGAGAAACCTACAGGAACTGCGACAAACAAACATGATATTTTTGTTTGTATAGATGACATTTTATGCATTTGCCTAACGAAAAGACTTGGCTTTTCTCCAAAACCATTTTTACTCTGATTTTCTCGGTCCATTGCATATGAATTCCACACCAGATTGTACGGATATGACTGGGAGAAACCGGAAATGTATGGTTGGGGTTTGCTAACTCAAACCGAAATATTGTGAAAGCCTCTGTGTTTGGGTTTTCTGGATATTATCAACAAACTTTAGTTTTTGAATGTTTTTTATCGGGGAACATTTTATTTTAAGCTTGGATAGAGTAATTGGTTCCACATGGAGACAACAGCTGAATATATTCGTATATTCTAGGGAGAAAGCTAGAGGAACTGCGACAAACAAACATGATATTTCTGCTTGTATAGATGACATTTTATGCACTTGCCTAACGAAAAGACTTTGCTTTTCTCCAAAACCATTTTTACTGTGATTATTTTGGTTCATTGCATATGAATTCCACACTACTTTGTCCGGATATGATAGGATGAAACCGGAAATATCCGGTTTAGTTTTGGCTAACTCAATCCGAAATATTGTGAAAGCCTCTGTGTTTGTGTTTTCTGGATATTATAAACGGACATTATTTTTTTGAATGCTTTTTTATCGGGGAACATTTTATTTTGAGCTTGGATACAGTAATTGGTTCCAAATGGAGACAACAGCTGAACATGTTCGTATTTCCTAGGGAGAAAGCTAGAGGAACTGCAGCAAACAAACATGATATTTCTGTTTGTATAGATGACATTTTATGCACTTGCCTAAGGAAAAGTCTTTGCTTTTCTCCAAAACCATTTTTACTGTGATGTTTTTGGTTCATTGCATACGAATTCCACACCACTCTGTCCGGATATGACTGGATGAAACCGGACATATACGGTTTTGTTTTGGCTTACTCAATCCCAGATATTGCTACACCCTCAGTGTTTGTGCATTCCTGATATTATCCACGGACTTTATTCTTTTGAATGTTTTTTATCAGGGAACATTTAATTTTGTGCTTGGAATCACTAATTGGTTCCACATGGAGACAACAGCTTTACACATTCGTATTTTCTAGGGAGAAAGCTAGAGGAACTGCGACAAACAAACATGATATTTCGGTTTGTATAGATGACATTTTATGCAATTGCCTAAAGAAAAGACTTTGATTTTCTCCAAAACCATTTTTACTGTGATTCTTTTGGTTCATTGCGTACAAATTCCACTCCACTTTGTCTGGATATAACTGGATGAAAACAGAAACATCCGGTAGTGTTTTGGCTAACTCAATCCGAAATATTGTGAAAGCCTCTGTGTTTGTGTTTTCTGGATATTATCGATGGACTTTATTGTATTAAATATTTTTCAGGGAACATTCAATTTTGTACCGTAGTATCACTAATTGGTTCATCATGGGGACACCAGCTCTACACATTTGTATTTTCTACAGAGAAAGCTAGAGGAACTGCGGCAAACAAACATGATATTTCTGTTTGTCTAGATGACATTTTATGCACTTCCCTAACGAAAAGACTTTGCTTTTCTCCAAAACCGTTTTTCTGTGATTCTCTCAGTACAATTCATATGAATTCCACACATGTTTGTCTGGATATCACTGGATGTAACCGGAAATATCCGGTTTAGTTTTGGCTAACTCAATCCGAAATATTGTGAAACCCTCTGTGTTTGTGTATTCCTGATATTATCCATGGACTTTATTGTTTTGAATGCTTTTTATCAGGGAGCATTTAATTTTGTACCGTTGAAACACTAATTGGTTCATCATGGGGACACCAGCTGAACATATTCATATTTTCTAGGGATAAAGCTAGAGGAAGAACGACAAACAAACATGATATTTCTGTTTGTATAGATGACATTTTATGCACTTGCCTAAGGAAAAGACTTAGCTTTTCTCCAAAACCATTTTTCTGTGATTTTCTCGGTCCATTGCATACGAATTCCACACCAGTTTGTCCGGATATGACTGGATGTATCCGGAAATATCCGGTTGCGCTTTGGCTAACTCAATCCGAAATATTGTGAAATCCTTTGTTTTTGTGTTTTCTAGATATTATCGAAGGACTTTATTGTTTTGAATGTTTTTATCAGGGAACGTATCATTTTGTACCGTAGAAACTCTAATTGGTTCCACATGGAGACACCAGCTCAACACATTCGTATTTTCTAGGGAGAATGCTAGAGGAACTGCGGCTAACAAACATGATTTTTCTGTTTCTACAGATAACATTTTATGCACTTGCCTAACGAAAAGACTTTGCTTTTCTCCAAAACCATTTTTAATGTGATTTTCTCGGTCCATTACATACGAGTTCCAAACGACTTTTTCCGGATATGACTGGATGAAACCAGAAATATCCGGTTTTGTTTTGGCTAACTCAATCCCAAATATTGCTACAGCCTCTGTGTTTGTGTTTTCTGGATATTATCAATGGACTTTATTTTTTTGAATGTTTTTTATCGGGGAAAATTTTATTTTGAGTTTGGATACAGTAATTGGTTCCTCATGGAGACACCAGCTGAACATATTAGTATTTTCTAGGGAGAAAGCTAGAGGAACTGCGGCAAACAAACATGATACTTCTGTTTGTATCGATGACATTTTATGCACTTGCCTAACGAAAAGACTTTGCTTTTCTGCAAAACCTTTTTTACTGTGATTTTCTCGGTCCATTGCATACGAATTACACTCCAGTTTGTCAGGATATGATTGGATGAAAACAGAAATATCCGGTTGTGTTTTGGCTAACTCAATCCGAAATACTGTGAAAGCCTCCGTGTTTGTGTTTCTGGATATTATCATAGGAGTTTAGTTTTTTGAATGTTTTTTATCGGGGAACATTTTATTTTGAGCTTGGATACAGTAATTGGTTCTACATGGAGACACCAGCTGAACATATTCATATTTTCTAGGGAGAAAGCTAGAGGAACTGCGGCAAACAAACATGATATTTCTGTATGTATAGATGACATTTTATGCACTTGCCTAATGAAAATGTGAAATTGAGGCAGGATGGGGTTAAAATGGAGTTGCTTGGCTAACTGCATATTGTTCTGCTTTTGTACAAAATGCTTTGGCTTGCAAAATGCATTTTGTTTAAAATAACTAGACTTTAGCTGACCTTGTAACATGTGATGATTGTGCTAATGCTTTTATGAGATAATGGAGCATATGACAATTATTTTAGGAGCTATGTTAAGTTTTTGGTTATGATGACCCCGTGTTTATGCTTGCTCAAGGACTTTGTCCCCTTACCCTGGAAAAACCCTTTATCTTGTGATGTATTCGTCATGCTGTGGTTTATCTTGTGATTCTTGGCAATGATGTGGAGATATGCTAATGTTGTGGTTTCAAATCTTAAATACGCTGTGCGGTTGATGATCGGCGCCTCTCTTCTCGCACTCCACCAGAGGGTGTTGTTGTGCTTAAGAGTTGGCCCATCTGCGCAGATGTAATAAACTTCCTCATGCACTTGCAGCGATTGGACTGGAATTCATGTTTCTGGGGTCGGTAAAAGTGTGAGACACCTGTCGGGGATCTTACAAAAAGACTTTGCTTTTCTCCAAAACCATTTTTACAGTGAATATCTCCGTCCATTTTATCCGATTTCAACACCAGTTTACCGGATATGACTGGATGTAACCAGAAATATCCGGTTTTGTTTTGGCTAACTCAATCCCAGATATTGCTACAGTATCTGTGTTTGTGTATTCCTGATATTGTCCACGGACTTTATTGTTTTGAATGTTTTTTTATCACGGAACATTTAATTTTGTTCTTAGAAACACTAATTTGTCCCACATGGAGACACCAGCTCTACATATTTGTATTTTGTTGGGGGAAACCTAGAGGAACTGTGACAAACAAACATGATATTTCTCTTTGTATAGATGACATTTTATGCACTTGCCTAACGAAAATACTTTGCTTTTCTCCAAAACCATATTGACTGTGATTTTCTCGGTACACTTCATACGAATTCCACACCAGTTTGTCCAGTTATGACTGGAGGAAAAAGGAAATATCCGGGTTTTTTTTTTTTTTGGCTAACTCAATCCCAGTTATTGCTATATCCTCTGTGTTTGTGCATTCCTGATATTATCAAGATCTTTATTGTTTTGAATGTTTTTTATCAGGGAACATTTAATTTTGTGCTAGGAAACACTAATAGGTTCCATATGGAGACAAGAGCTCTACAGATTCCTATTTTCTAGGGAGAAAGCCAGAGGAACTGCGACAAACAAACATGATATTTCTGTTTGTATAGATGACATTTTATGCACTTGCCTAACGAAAAGACTTTCCTATTCTCCAAAACCATTTTTACTGTGACTTTCCTTGTCCATTGCATACGAATTCTACAACAGTTTGTCCAGATATGAATGGATGAAACTAAAAATATCTGGTTTTGTTTTGGCTTACTCAATCCCAGATATTGCTAAGCATCTGCGTTTGTGTATTCCTGATATTATCCACGGACGTTACTGTTTTGAATGTTTTTCATCAGGGAACATTTAATTTTGAGCTTGGATAGAGTAATTGGTTCCACATGGAGACACCAGCTGAACATATTCGTATTTTGTTCGGAGAAAGCTAGAGGAACTGCGGCAAACAAACATGATATTTCTGTTTGTATCGATGACATTTTATGCACTTGCCTAACGAAAAGACATTCCTTTTCTCCAAAACCTTTTTTACTATGATTTTCTCGGTCCATTGCATACGAATTACAAACCACTTTTTCCCGATATGACTGGATGAAACCAGAAATATCCGGTTGTGTTTTGGCTAACTCAATCCAAAATATGTGAAAGCCTGTGTGTTTGTGTTTTCTGGATATTATCGATGGACTTTATTGTTTTGAATGTTTTTTATCAGGGAACATTAAATTTTGTACCGTAAAACACTAAATGATTCCACATGGAGACACCAGCTCTACACATTCGTATTTTCTAGGGAGAAAGCTAGAGGAACTGTGACAAACAAACATGATATTTCTGTTTGTATAGATGACATTTTATGCACTTGCCTAACGAAAAGACTTTGCTTTTCTCCAAAACCATTTTTACTGTGATTTTTCTGTCCATTGCATATGAATTACACTCCAGTTTGTCCGGATATGAGTGGATGAAAACAGAAATATACGGTTGTGTTTTGGCCTTCTCAATCTGAAATATTGTGAAAGCCACTGTGTTTGTGTTTTCTGGATATTATTAAAAGACTTTAGTTTTTTGAATGTTTTTTATGGGGGGACATTTTATTTTTAGCTTGGATACAGGAACTGGTCCCACATGCAGACACCAGGTGAAAATATTCGTATATTGAAGGGAGAAAACTAGAGGAACTGCGAAAAAACAAACATGATATTTCTGTTTGTATTGATGATATTTTATGCACTTACCTAACGAAAAGACTTTCCTTTTTTCCAAAACCTTTTTTTACTGTGATTTTCTCGGTCCATTGCATACGAACTCCAAACGACTTTTTTCAGATATGACTGGATGAAATCAGAAATATCCGGTTGTGTTTTGGCTAACTCAATCCGAAATATGCGAAAGCCTCTGTGTTTGTGTTTTCTGGATATTATCAATGGACTTTATTGTTTTGAATGTTTTTTATCAGGAAACATTTAATTTTGTCCTTGGAATCCCTAATTGCTTCCACATAGAGTCACCAGCTCTACACATTCGTATTTTCTAGGGAGAAATCTAGAGGGACTGCGGCAAACAAACATGATATTTCTGTTTGTATAAATGACATTTTATGCACTTGCCTAATGAAAAGACTTTGCTTTTCTCCAAAACAGTTTTTACTGTGATTTTCTCGGTCCATTGCATACGAATTCCCAATGACTTTTTCCGGATATGAGTGGATGAAACCTGAAATATCCGGTTGTGTTTTTGCTAACTCAATCCGAAATATTGTGAAAGCCTCTATGTTTGTGTTTTCTGGATATTCAAGATGGACTTTATTGTTTTGAATAATTTAATCAGGGAACGTTTAATTTTGTTCCGTGAAACATTAATTGGTTCCACATGGAGATACCAGCTCTACACAATCGTATTTTCTAGGGAGAAAGTTAGAGAAACTGCAGCTAACAAACCTAATATTTCTGTTGGTATAGATGACATTTTATGCACTTTCCTAACGAAAAGACTTTGCTTTTCTCCAAAACCATTTTTAATGTTAATATCTCCATACATTTTATACGAATTCCACACTAGTTTACCGGATATGACTCGATGTAACCGGATATATCCGGATTTGTTTAGGCTTTCTCAATCCCAGATACTGCTACAGCCTCTGTGTTTGTGTATTCCTGATATTATCAAAGGACTTTATTGTTTTGAATGTTTTTTTCAGGGAATATATTATTTTGATCTTGGAAACACTAATTGGCTCCACATGGAGACACCAGATCTACACATTCCTATTTTCTAAGGAGAAAGCTAGAGGAACTGCGACAAACCAACATGATATTTCTGTGTGTATAGATGACATTTTATGCACTTGCCTAATGAAAAGACTTGGCTTTTCTCCAAAACCATTTTTACTGTGAATATCTGCGTACATTTTATACGAATTCCACACCAGTTTGTCGGGATATGACTGGATGAAAACAGAAATATCCGGTTTTGTTTTGGCTAACTCAATCCCAGATATTGCTACAGCCTCTGTGTTTGTGTTTCTCGGATATTATAAACGGAGTTTATTGTTTCGAATGTTTTTTATCAAGGAACATTTAATTTTGTTCTTGGTAACACTAAATGGTTCCACATGGAGACACCAGCTCTACATATTTGTATTTTCTAGGGAGAAGGCTAGAGGAACGGCGGCAATCAAACATGATATTTCTGTTTGCATCAATGATATTTTATGCACTTGCCTAACGAAAAGCCTTTGCTTTTCTCCAAAACCATTTTTACTGTGATTTTCTCGGTCCATTACATTCGAATTGTATCCATTTAATCTGAATTACACACCATTTTGTCCGCATATGACTACATGAGACCAGAAATATCCGGTTTTTTTTGGCTAACTCAAGTGAAATATTGTGAGTTTCTGTGTTTGTGTTTTCTGGATATTATCGATGGACTTTATTGTTTTGAAAGTTTTTATCAGGGAACATTTAATTTTGTACCGTAGAAACACTAATTGCTTCACCATGGGGACACCAGCTCTACACATTCGTATTTTCTAGGGAGAAAGCTAGAGGAACTGCGACAAACAAACATAATGTTTCTCTTTGTATAGATGACATTTTATGAATTGCCTAACGAAAAGACCTTGCTTTTCTCCAAAACCATTTTTACTGAGATTTTCTCGGTCCATTGCATACGAATACCACACCAGTTTGTCCGGATATGACTGGATGAAACCGGAAATATCCGGTTTTGTTTTGGCTAACTCAATCCCAAATATTGCTACAGCCTCTGTGTTTGTGTATTCCTGATATTATCCGCGGACTTTATTGTTTTCAATCAGGGAACATTTAATTGTGTGCTTGGAAACACTAATTGGTTCCACATGGAGACACCAGCTCTACACATTCGTATTTTCTAGGGAGAAAACTAGAGGAACTGTGGCAAAAAAACATGATATTTCTGTTTGCATAGATGATATTTTATGCACTTGCCTAACCAAAAGACATTGCTGTTCTCCAAAACCATTTTTAATGTGATTTTCTCGGTACACTGCATACGAATTCCATACCAGAATGTCCAGATATGACTGGATGAAACCGGAAATATCCAGTTGAGTTTTGGCTAACTCAATCCCAGATATTGCTACAGTCTCTGTGTTTGTGTATTCCTGATATTAACAAAGGACTTTATTGTTTTGAATTTTTTTATCAGGAACATTTAATTTTGTGCTTGCAAACACCAATTGGCTCCAAATGGAGACAGCAGCTCTACATATTTGTATTTTCTAGGGAAGAAGCTAGAAAGACTGCGGCAAACAAACATGATGTTTCTGTTTTTATAGATGACATTTTATCCACTTGACTAACAAAAAGACTTTGCTTTTCTCCAAAACCATTTTAGTGTGATTTTCTCGGTCCATTGCATACGAATTCCTCACCAGTTTGTCCGGATATGACTGGATGTAACCGGAAATATCCGGTTTTGTTTTGGCTAACTCAATCCCAGATATTGCTACAGACTCTGTGTTTGTGTTTTTCGGATATTATCAACGGAGTTTATTGTTTTGAATGTTTTTTATCATGGAACATTTAATTTTGTTCTTGGAAACACTGAAAGGTTCCACATGGAGACACCAGCTCTACATATTTGTATTTTCTAGGGAGAAAGCTAGAGGAACGGCGGCAAGCAAACATGATATTTCTGTTTGTATCAATGACATTTTATGCACTTGCCTAACGAAAAGCCTTTGCTTTTCTCCAAAACCATTTTTACTGTAATTTTCTTAGTCCATTGCTTATGAATTCGAAACCAGTTTGTCGGGATACGACTGGATGAACCGGAAATATCCGGATGTGTTTTGGCTAACTCAATCCGAAATATTGTGAAATTTCTGTGTTTGTGTTTTCTGGATATTATCAATGGACTTTATTGTTTTGAATGTTTTATCAGTGTACATTTAATTTTGTACCCTAGAAACACTAAATGATTCATCATGGGGACACCAGCTCTACACATTCGTATTTTCTTTGGAGAAAGCTCGAGGAACTGCGGCAAACAAACTTGATATTTCTGTTTGTATAGATGACATTTTATGCACTTGCCTAATGAAAAGACTTTGCTTTTCTCCAAAACCATTTTTTCTGTGATTTTTTTGGTTCATTGCATATGAATTCCACACCACTTTGTCCGAATATGACTGGATGTAAACAGAAATATCCGGTAGTATTTTGGCTAACTCAATCCCAAATATTCTGAAAGCCTCTGTGTTTGTTTTTTCTAGATATTATTGATGGACTTTATTGTTTTGAATATTTTTATCAGGGAATATTTAATTTTGTACCATAGAAACACTAATTGGTTCATCATGGTGACACCAGCTCTACACATTCATATTTTCTACGGAGACTTCCAGAGGAACTGCGGCAAACAAACATGATATTTCTGTTGGTATAGATGACATTTTATGCACTTGCCTAACGAAAAGACTTTGCTTTTCTCCAAAACCATGTGTACTGTGATTTTCTCGGTCCATTGCATACGAATTACACTCCAGTTTGTCTGGATAAGACTGGATGTAAACAGAAATATCCGGGTGTGTTTTTGCAAACTCAATCCGAAATATTGTGAAAGCCTCTGTGTTTGTGTTTTCTGGATATTATCGATGGACTTTATTGTTTTGAATGTTTTTATCAGGGAACATTAAATTTTGTACCGTAAAACACTAATTGGTTCCACATGGAGACACCAGCTCTACACATTCGTATTTTCTAGTGAGAAAGCTAGAGAAACTGCGGCATACAAACATGGTATTTCTGTTTGTATCGAAAACAATTTATGCAGTTGCCGAACGAAAAGACTTTGCTTTTCTCCAAAACCATTTTTACTGTAAATATCTCGGTCCATTTTATACGAATTCCACACCAGTTGACCGGATATGATTGGATGTAACTAGAAATATCCGATTTTGTTTTGGCTAACTCAATCCCAGATATTGCTACAGCCTCTGTGTTTGTGTATTCCTGATATTTTCCATGGGCTTTATTGTTTTGAATGTTTTTTATCAGGGAACATTTAATTTAGTGCTTTGAATCACTAATTGGTTCCACGTGGTGACACCAGCTCTACACATTCGTATTTTCTAGGGAGAAAGCTAGAGGAACTGTGACAAACAAACATGATAATTCTGTTTGTATAGATGACATTTTATGCACTTGCCTAACGAAAAGACTTTGCTATTCTCCAAAACCATATTTACTGTGATTTTCTCGGTACACTTCATACGAATTCCACACCAGTTTGTCCAGATATGACTGGATGTAACGGAAATATCCGGGTTTTTTTTGGCTAACTAAATCCCAGATATTGCTACATCCTCTGTGTTTGTGGATTCCTGATATTATCACGAACTTTATTGTTTTGAATGCTTTTTATCAGAGAACATTTAATTTTGAGCTTGGAAACACTAATAGGTTCCACATGGAGACAGCAGCTCTACACATTCGTATTTTCTAGGGAGAAAGCTAGAGGAACTGCGACAAACAAACATGATATTTCTGTTTCTATAGATGACATTTTATGCACTTGCCTAACAAAAAGACTTTGCTTTTCTCCAAAACCATTTTTACTGTTATTTTTTCGGTCCATTGCATATCAATTCCACACAACTTTGTCCGGATATGACTGCATGAAACCTGAAATATCTGGTTTGTTTTGGCTAACTCAATCCCAGATATTGCTACAGCCTCTGTGTTTCTGTTGTCCTGATAGTATCAACGGACTTTATTGTTTTGAATGTTTTTTATCAGGGAACATTTAATTTTGTACCCTTGAAACAATATTTGGTTCCACATGGGGACACCATCTCTACACATTCGTATTTTCTAGGGAGAAACTAGAGGAACTGTGGCAAACAAACATGGTATTTCTGTTTGTATAGATGACATTTTATGCACTTGCGTAACGAAAAGGCTTTGCTTTTCTCCAAAACCATTTTTACTGTGATTTTCATGGTCCATTGCATATAAAATCCACACCAGTTTGTCTGGATATTACTGGATGAAACCAGAAATATCTGGTCATCTTTTGGCTAACTGAATCTGAAATATTGCTACATCCTCTGTATTTGTGTATTCCTGATATTATCCACAGACTTTATTGCTCTGAATGTTCTTTATCAGGGAACATTTAATTTTGTGCTGTGAAACACTAATTGGTTCCACATGGAGACACCAGCTCTACACATTCGTATTTTCTAGGGAGAAACTAGAGGAACTGCGGCAACCAAACATGATATTTCTGTTTTTGATAGATGACATTTTATGCACTTGCCTAATGAAAAGACTTTGCTTTTCTCCAAAACCATTTTTACTGTGAATATCTCGGTCCATTGCATACGAATTCCACACCACTTTGTCCGGATATGAGTGGATGAAACCGGAAATATCTGGTTGTGTTTTGGCTAACTCAATCCCAGATATTGTTACCACCTCAGTGTTTGTGTATCCCTTATATTATCCACAGCCTTTATTGCTTTGAATGTTCTTTATCAGGGAAAATTTAAATTTGTGCTGTGAAACACTACTTGGTTCCACATGGAGACACCAGCTCTACACATTCGTATTTTCTAGGGAGAAAACTAGAGGAACTGCCGTAAACAAACATGATATTTCTGTTTGTATAGATGACATTTTATGCACTTGCCTAACGAAAAGACTTTACTTTTCTCCAAAACAATTTTTACTGTGATTTTCTTGGTCCACTGCATATGAATTCCACACTAGTTTGTCCAGATATGACTGGATGAAACCAGAAATATCTGGTCGTCTTTTGGCTAACTCAATCTGAAATATTGCTACAGCATCTGTGTTTGTGTATTCCTGATATTATCCACGGACTTTATTTTTTTGAATGTTTTTTTTTTGAGGGAACATTTAATTTTGTGCTGTGAAATACTAATTGTTTTCACATGGAGACACCAGCTCTACACATTCGTATATTCTAGGGAGAAAGCTTGAGGAACTGCGGCAAACAAACATGATATTTCTGTTTGTATAGATGACATTTTATGCACTTGCGTAACGAAAAGGCTTTGCTTTTCTCCAAAACCATTTTTACTGTGATTTTCTCGGTCCACTGCATATGAATTCCACACAACATTGTCCGGATATGACTGCATGAAACCAGAAATATCTGGTTTGTTTTGGCTAACTCAATCCCAGATATTGCTACAGCCTCTGTGTTTCTGTTTTGCTGATATTATCAACGGACTTTTGTTTTGAATGTTTTTTATCAGGGACCTTTTAATTTTGTACCCTTGAAACAATAATTGGTTCCACATGGGGACACCATCTCTACACATTCGTATTTTCTAGGGAGAAACTAGAGGAACTGTGGCAAACAAACATGATATTTCTATTTGTATAGATGACATTTTATGCACTTGCGTAACGAAAAGGCTTTGCTTTTCTCCAAAACCATTTTTACTGTGATTTTCATGGTCCATTGCATATGAATTCCACACCAGTTTGTCCGGATATTACTGGATGAAACCAGAAATATCTGGTTGTCTTTTGGCTAACTGAATCTGAAATATTGCTACATCCTATGTATTTGTGTATTCCTGATATTATCCAAGGACTTTATTGTTTTGAATATTTTTATCAGGGAACATTTAATTTTGTACTGTAGATTCACTAATTGGTTCCACATGGAGACACCAGCTCTACATATTCCTATTTTCTAGGGAGAAATCTAGAGGACCTGCGGCAAACAAACATGATATTTCTGTTTGTATAGATGACATTTTATGCACTTGCCTAATGAAAAGACTTTGCTTTTCTCCAAAACCATTTTTTCTGTGATTTTTTTGGTTCATTGCATATGAATTCCACACCACTTTGTCCGGATATGACTGGATGTAAACAGAAATATCCAGTAGTATTTTGGCTAACTCAATCCCAAATATTCTGAAAGCCTCTGTGTTTGTTTTTTCTAGATATTATTGATGGACTTTATTGTTTTGAATATTTTTATCAGGGAATATTTAATTTTGTACCATGGAAACACTAATTCGTTCATCATGGTGACACCAGCTCTACACATTCATATTTTCTACGGAGACTTCCAGAGGAACTGCGGCAAGCAAACATGATATTTCTGTTGGTATAGATGACATTTTATGCACTTGCCTAACGAAAAGACTTTGCTTTTCTCCAAAACCATGTGTACTGTGATTTTCTCGGTCCATTGCATACGAATTACACTCCAGTTTGTCTGGATAAGACTGGATGTAAACAGAAATATCCGGGTGTGTTTTTGAAAAACTCAATCCGAAATATTGTGAAAGCCTCTGTGTTTGTGTTTTCTGGATATTATCGGTGGACTTTATTGTTTTGAATGTTTTTATCAGGGAACATTAAATTTTGTACCGTAAAACACTAATTGGTTCCACATGGAGACACCAGCTCTACACATTCGTATTTTCTAGTGAGAAAGCTAGAGGAACTGCGGCATACAAACATGGTATTTCTGTTTGTATCAAAAACAATTTATGCAGTTGCCGAACGAAAAGACTTTGCTTTTCTCCAAAACCATTTTTACTGTAAATATCTCGGTCCATTTTATACGAATTCCACACCAGTTGACCGGATATGATTGGATGTAACTAGAAATATCCGATTTTGTTTTGGCTAACTCAATCCCAGATATTGCTACAGCCTCTGTGTTTGTGTATTCCTGATATTTTCCATGGGCTTTATTGTTTTGAATGTTTTTTATCAGGGAACATTTAATTTAGTGCTTTGAATCACTAATTGGTTCCACGTGGTGACACCAGCTCTACACATTCGTATTTTCTAGGGAGAAAGCTAGTGGAACTGTGACAAACAAACATGATAATTCTGTTTGTATAGATGACATTTTATGCACTTGCCTAACGAAAAGACTTTGCTATTCTCCAAAACCATATTTACTGTGATTTTCTCGGTACACTTCATACGAATTCCACACCAGTTTGTCCAGATATGACTGGATGTAACGGAAATATCCGGGTTTTTTTTGGCTAACTAAATCCCAGATATTGCTACATCTTCTGTGTTTGTGGATTCCTGATATTATCACGAACTTTATTGTTTTGAATGCTTTTTATCAGAGAACATTTAATTTTGAGCTTGGAAACACTAATAGGTTCCACATGGAGACAGCAGCTGTACACATTCGTATTTTCTAGGGAGAAAGCTAGAGGAACTGCGACAAACAAACATGATATTTCTGTTTCTATAGATGACATTTTATGCACTTGCCTAACGAAAAGACTTTGCTTTTCTCCAAAACCATTTTTACTGTTATTTTTTCGGTCCATTGCATATCAATTCCACACCAGTTTGTCCGGATATGACTGCATGAAACCTGAAATATCTGGTTTGTTTTGGCTAACTCAATCCCAGATATTGCTACAGCCTCTGTGTTTCTGTTGTCCTGATAGTATCAACGGACTTTATTGTTTTGAATGTTTTTTATCAGGGAACATTTAATTTTGTACCCTTGAAACAATATTTGGTTCCACATGGGGACACCATCTCTACACATTCGTATTTTCTAGGGAGAAACTAGAGGAACTGTGGCAAACAAACATGATATTTCTGTTTGTATAGATGACATTTTATGCACTTGCGTAATGAAAAGGCTTTGCTTTTCTCCAAAACCATTTTTACTGTGATTTTCATGGTCCATTGCATATAAATTCCACACCAGTTTGTCTGGATATTACTGGATGAAACCAGAAATATCTGGTCATCTTTTGGCTAACTGAATCTGAAATATTGCTACATCCTCTGTATTTGTGTATTCCTGATATTATCCACAGACTTTATTGCTCTGAATGTTCTTTATCAGGGAACATTTAATTTTGTGCTGTGAAACACTAATTGGTTCCACATGGAGACACCAGCTCTACACATTCGTATTTTCTAGGGAGAAACTAGAGGAACTGCGGCAACCAAACATGATATTTCTGTTTTTGATAGATGACATTTTATGCACTTGCCTAATGAAAAGACTTTGCTTTTCTCCAAAACCATTTTTACTGTGAATATCTCGGTCCATTGCATACGAATTCCACACCACTTTGTCCGGATATGAGTGGATGAAACCGGAAATGTCTGGTTGTGTTTTGGCTAACTCAATCCCAGATATTGTTACCACCTCAGTGTTTGTGTATCCCTTATATTATCCACAGCCTTTATTGCTTTGAATGTTCTTTATCAGGGAAAATTTAATTTTGTGCTGTGAAACACTACTTGGTTCCACATGGAGACACCAGCTCTACACATTCGTATTTTCTAGGGAGAAAACTAGAGGAACTGCCGTAAACAAACATGATATTTCTGTTTGTATAGATGACATTTTATGCACTTGCCTAACGAAAAGACTTTACTTTTCTCCAAAACAATTTTTACTGTGATTTTCTTGGTCCACTGCATATGAATTCCACACTAGTTTGTCCAGATATGACTGGATGAAACCAGAAATATCTGGTCGTCTTTTGGCTAACTTAATCTGAAATATTGCTACAGCATCTGTGTTTGTGTATTCCTGATATTATCCATGGACTTTATTTTTTTGAATGTTTTTTTTTTGAGGGAACATTTAATTTTGTGCTGTGAAATACTAATTGTTTTCACATGGAGACACCAGCTCTACACATTCGTATATTCTAGGGAGAAAGCTTGAGGAACTGCGGCAAACAAACATGATATTTCTGTTTGTATAGATGACATTTTATGCACTTGCGTAACGAAAAGGCTTTGCTTTTCTCCAAAACCATTTTTACTGTGATTTTCTCGGTCCACTGCATACGAATTCCACACAACATTGTCCGGATATGACTGCATGAAACCAGAAATATCTGGTTTGTTTTGGCTAACTCAATCCCAGATATTGCTACAGCCTCTGTGTTTCTGTTTTGCTGATATTATCAACGGACTTTTGTATTGAATGTTTTTTATCAGGGACCTTTTAATTTTGTACCCTTGAAACAATAATTGGTTCCACATGGGGACACCATCTCTACACATTCGTATTTTCTAGGGAGAAACTAGAGGAACTGTGGCAAACAAACATGATATTTCTATTTGTATAGATGACATTTTATGCACTTGCGTAACGAAAAGGCTTTGCTTTTCTCCAAAACCATTTTTACTGTGATTTTCATGGTCCATTGCATATGAATTCCACACCAGTTTGTCCGGATATTACTGGATGAAACCAGAAATATCTGGTTGTCTTTTGGCTAACTGAATCTGAAATATTGCTACATCCTATGTATTTGTGTATTCCTGATATTATCCAAGGACTTTATTGTTTGAATATTTTTATCAGGGAACATTTAATTTTGTACTATAGATTCACTAATTGGTTCCACATGGAGACACCAGCTCTACATATTCCTATTTTCTAGGGAGAAATCTAGAGGACCTGCGGCAAACAAACATGATATTTCTGTTTGTATAGATGACATTTTATGCACTTGCCTAATGAAAAGACTTTGCTTTTCTCCAAAACCATTTTTTCTGTGATTTTTTTGGTTCATTGCATATGAATTCCACACCACTTTGTCCGGATATGACTGGATGTAAACAGAAATATCCGGTAGTATTTTGGCTAACTCAATCCCAAATATTCTGAAAGCCTCTGTGTTTGTTTTTTCTAGATATTATTGATGGACTTTATTGTTTTGAATATTTTTATCAGGGAATATTTAATTTTGTACCATAGAAACACTAATTGGTTCATCATGGTGACACCAGCTCTACACATTCATATTTTCTACGGAGACTTCCAGAGGAACTGCGGCAAGCAAACATGATATTTCTGTTGGTATAGATGACATTTTATGCACTTGCCTAACGAAAAGACTTTGCTTTTCTCCAAAACCATGTGTACTGTGATTTTCTCGGTCCATTGCATACGAATTACACTCCAGTTTGTCTGGATATGACTGGATGTAAACAGAAATATCCGGGTGTGTTTTTGCAAACTCAATCCGAAATATTGTGAAAGCCTCTGTGTTTGTGTTTTCTGGATATTATCGATGGACTTTATTGTTTTGAATGTTTTTATCAGGGAACATTTAATTTTGTACCGTAAAACACTAATTGGTTCCACATGGAGACACCAGCTCTACACATTCGTATTTTCTAGTGAGAAAGCTAGAGAAACTGCGGCATACAAACATGGTATTTCTGTTTGTATCGAAAACAATTTATGCAGTTGCCGAACGAAAAGACTTTGCTTTTCTCCAAAACCATTTTTACTGTAAATATCTCGGTCCATTTTATACGAATTCCACACCAGTTGACCGGATATGATTGGATGTAACTAGAAATATCCGATTTTGTTTTGGCTAACTCAATCCCAGATATTGCTACAGCCTCTGTGTTTGTGTATTCCTGATATTTTCCATGGGCTTTATTGTTTTGAATGTTTTTTATCAGGGAACATTTAATTTAGTGCTTTGAATCACTAATTGGTTCCACGTGGTGACACCAGCTCTACACATTCGTATTTTCTAGGGAGAAAGCTAGAGGAACTGTGACAAACAAACATGATAATTCTGTTTGTATAGATGACATTTTATGCACTTGCCTAACGAAAAGACTTTGCTATTCTCCAAAACCATATTTACTGTGATTTTCTCGGTACACTTCATACGAATTCCACACCAGTTTGTCCAGATATGACTGGATGTAACGGAAATATCCGGGTTTTTTTGGGTAACTAAATCCCAGATATTGCTACATCCTCTGTGTTTGTGGATTCCTGATATTATCACGAACTTTATTGTTTTGAATGCTTTTTATCAGAGAACATTTAATTTTGAGCTTGGAAACACTAATAGGTTCCACATGGAGACAGCAGCTGTACACATTCGTATTTTCTAGGGAGAAAGCTAGAGGAACTGCGACAAACAAACATGATATTTCTGTTTCTATAGATGACATTTTATGCACTTGCCTAACGAAAAGACTTTGCTTTTCTCCAAAACCATTTTTACTGTTATTTTTTCGGTCCATTGCATATCAATTCCACACCAGTTTGTCCGGATATGACTGCATGAAACCTGAAATATCTGGTTTGTTTTGGCTAACTCAATCCCAGATATTGCTACAGCCTCTGTGTTTCTGTTGTCCTGATAGTATCAACGGACTTTATTGTTTTGAATGTTTTTTATCAGGGAACATTTAATTTTGTACCCTTGAAACAATATTTGGTTCCACATGGGGACACCATCTCTACACATTCGTATTTTCTAGGGAGAAACTAGAGGAACTGTGGCAAACAAACATGATATTTCTGTTTGTATAGATGACATTTTATGCACTTGCGTAACGAAAAGGCTTTGCTTTTCTCCAAAACCATTTTTACTGTGATTTTCATGGTCCATTGCATATAAATTCCACACCAGTTTGTCTGGATATTACTGGATGAAACCAGAAATATCTGGTCATCTTTTGGCTAACTGAATCTGAAATATTGCTACATCCTCTGTATTTGTGTATTCCTGATATTATCCACAGACTTTATTGCTCTGAATGTTCTTTATCAGGGAACATTTAATTTTGTGCTGTGAAACACTAATTGGTTCCACATGGAGACACCAGCTCTACACATTCTTATTTTCTAGGGAGAAACTAGAGGAACTGCGGCAACCAAACATGATATTTCTGTTTTTGATAGATGACATTTTATGCACTTGCCTAATGAAAAGACTTTGCTTTTCTCCAAAACCATTTTTACTGTGAATATCTCGGTCCATTGCATACGAATTCCACACCACTTTGTCCGGATATGAGTGGATGAAACCAGAAATATCTGGTCATCTTTTGGCTAACTCAATCTGAAATATTGCTACAGCATCTGTGTTTGTGTATTCCTGATATTATCCACGGACTTTATTTTTTTGAATGTTTTTTTTTTTGAGGGAACATTTAATTTTGTGCTGTGAAATACTAATTGTTTTCACATGGAGACACCATCTCTACACATTCGTATATTCTAGGGAGAAAGCTTGAGGAACTGCGGCAAACAAACATGATATTTCTGTTTGTTTAGGTGACATTTTATGCACTTGCGTAACGAAAAGGCTTTGCTTTTCTCCAAAACCATTTTTACTGTGATTTTCTCGGTCCATTGCATACGAATTCCACACAACATTGTCCGGATATGACTGCATGAAACCAGAAATATCTGGTTTGTTTTGGCTAACTCAATCCCAGATATTGCTACAGCCTCTGTGTTTCTGTTTTGCTGATATTATCAACGGACTTTTGTTTTGAATGTTTTTTATCAGGGAACATTTAATTTTGTACCCTTGAAACAATAATTGGTTCCACATGGGGACACCATCTCTACACATTCGTATTTTCTAGGGAGAAACTAGAGGAACTGTGGCAAACAAACATGATATTTCTGTTTGTATAGATGACATTTTATGCACTTGCGTAACGAAAAGGCTTTGCTTTTCTCCAAAACCATTTTTACTGTGATTTTCATGGTCCTTTGCATATGAATTCCACACCAGTTTGTCCGGATATTACTGGATGAAACCAGAAATATCTGGTTGTCTTTTGGCTAACTGAATCTGAAATATTGCTACATCCTATGTATTTGTGTATTCCTGATATTATCCAAGGACTTTATTTTTTTGAATGTTTTTTATCAGGGAACATTTAATTTTGTGCTTGGAATCACTAATTGTTTTCACATGGAGACACCAGCTCTACACATTCGTATTTTCTATGGAGAAAGCTTGAGGAACTGCGGCAAGCAAACATGATATTTCTCTTTGTATAGATGACTTTTTATGCACTTGTCCAACAAAAAGACTTTGCTTTTCCCCAAAACCATTTTTACTGTGAATATCTTGGTCCATTGCATAGGAATTCCACATAGGTTTGTACGGATATGACTAGATGAATTCAGAAATATCCGGGTTTTTTTTGTCTAACTAAATCCCAGATAATGTTACCGCCTCTGTGTTTGTGTATTCCTGATATTATCCAAGACTTTTTTGTTTTGAATGTTCTTTATCAGGGAACATTTAATTTTGTGCTGTGAAACACTAATTGGTTCTACATGGAGACACCAGCTCTACACATTCGTATTTTCTAGGGAGAAAGCTCGAGGAACTGCGGGAAAGAAACATGATTTTCTGTTTGTATAGATGACATTTTATGCACTTTCCTTACAAAAAGACTTTGCTTTTCTCCAAAACCATTTTTACTGTGAATATCTCAGACCATTGCATATGATTCCACACTAGTTTTTCCGGATATGACTGGATGAAAACAGAAATATACGGTTGTGTTTTGGCTAACTCTATCTGAAATATTGTGAAAGCCTCTGTGTTTGTGTTTTTGGATATTGTCGATGGACTTTATTGTTTTGAATATTTTTATCAGGGAACATTTAATTTTGTACTGTAGATTCACTAATTGGTTCCACATGGAGACACCAGCTGTACATATTCCTATTTTCTAGGGAGAAATCTAGAGGAACTGCGGCAAACAAACATGATATTTCTGTTTGTATAGATGACATTTTATGCACTTGCGTAACGAAAAGGCTTTGCTTTTCTCCAAAACCATTTTTACTGTGATTTTCATGGTCCATTGCATATAAATTCCACACCAGTTTGTCTGGATATTACTGGATGAAACCAGAAATATCTGGTCATCTTTTGGCTAACTGAATCTGAAATATTGCTACATCCTCTGTATTTGTGTATTCCTGATATTATCCACAGACTTTATTGCTCTGAATGTTCTTTATCAGGGAACATTTAATTTTGTGCTGTGAAACACTAATTGGTTCCACATGGAGACACCAGCTCTACACATTCGTATTTTCTAGGGAGAAACTAGAGGAACTGCGGCAACCAAACATGATATTTCTGTTTTTGATAGATGACATTTTATGCACTTGCCTAATGAAAAGACTTTGCTTTTCTCCAAAACCATTTTTACTGAGAATATCTCGGTCCATTGCATACAAATTCCACACCACTTTGTCCGGATATGAGTGGATGAAACCGGAAATATCTGGTTGTGTTTTGGCTGACTCAATCCCAGATATTGTTACCACCTCAGTGTTTGTGTATCCCTTATATTATCCACAGCCTTTATTGCTTTGAATGTTCTTTATCAGGGAAAATTTAATTTTGTGCTGTGAAACACTACTTGGTTCCACATGGAGACACCAGCTCTACACATTCGTATTTTCTAGGGAGAAAACTAGAGGAACTGCCGTAAACAAACATGATATTTCTGTTTGTATAGATGACATTTTATGCACTTGCCTAACAAAAAGACTTTACTTTTCTCCAAAACAATTTTTACTGTGATTTTCTTGGTCCACTGCATATGAATTCCACACTAGTTTGTCCGGATATGACTGGATGAAACCAGAAATATCTGGTCGTCTTTTGGCTAACTCAATCTGAAATATTGCTACAGCATCTGTGTTTGTGTATTCCTGATATTATCCACGGACTTTATTTTTTTGAATGTTTTTTTTTTTGAGGGAACATTTAATTTTGTGCTGTGAAATACTAATTGTTTTCACATGGAGACACCAGCTCTACACATTCGTATATTCTAGGGAGAAAGCTTGAGGAACTGCGGCAAACAAACATGATATTTCTGTTTGTATAGGTGACATTTTATGCACTTGCGTAACGAAAAGGCTTTGCTTTTCTCCAAAACCATTTTTACTGTGATTTTCTCGGTCCATTGCATACGAATTCCACACAACATTGTCCGGATATGACTGCATGAAACCAGAAATATCTGGTTTGTTTTGGCTAACTCAATCCCAGATATTGCTACAGCCTCTGTGTTTCTGTTTTGCTGATATTATCAACGGACTTTTGTTTTGAATGTTTTTTATCAGGGAACATTTAATTTTGTACCCTTGAAACAATAATTGGTTCCACATGGGGACACCATCTCTACACATTCGTATTTTCTAGGGAGAAACTAGAGGAACTGCGGCAAACAAACATGATATTTCTGTTTGTATAGATGACATTTTATGCACTTGCGTAACGAAAAGGCTTTGCTTTTCTCCAAAACCATTTTTACTGTGATTTTCATGGTCCATTGCATATGAATTCCACACCAGTTTGTCCGGATATTACTGGATGAAACCAGAAATATCTGGATGTCTTTTGGCTAACTGAATCTGAAATATTGCTACATCCTATGTATTTGTGTATTCCTGATATTATCCAAGGACTTTATTTTTTTGAATGTTTTTTATCAGGGAACATTTAATTTTGTGCTTGGAATCACTAATTGTTTTCACATGGAGACACCAGCTCTACACATTCGTATTTTCTACGGAGAAAGCTTGAGGAACTGCGGCAAGCAAACATGATATTTCTCTTTGTATAGATGACTTTTTATGCACTTGTCCAACAAAAAGACTTTGCTTTTCCCCAAAACCATTTTTACTGTGAATATCTTGGTCCATTGCATACGAATTCCACATAGGTTTGTACGGATATGACTAGATGAATTCAGAAATATCCGGGTTTTTTTTGTCTAACTAAATCCCAGATAATGTTACCGCCTCTGTGTTTGTGTATTCCTGATATTATCCAAGACTTTTTTGTTTTGAATGTTCTTTATCAGGGAACATTTAATTTTGTGCTGTGAAACACTAATTGGTTCTACATGGAGACACCAGCTCTACACATTCGTATTTTCTAGGGAGAAAGCTCGAGGAACTGCGGCAAAGAAACATGATTTTCTGTTTGTATAGATGACATTTTATGCACTTTCCTTACAAAAAGACTTTGCTTTTCTCCAAAACCATTTTTACTGTGAATATCTCAGACCATTGCATATGATTCCACACTAGTTTTTCCGGATATGACTGGATGAAAACAGAAATATACGGTTGTGTTTTGGCTAACTCTATCTGAAATATTGTGAAAGCCTCTGTGTTTGTGTTTTCGGATATTGTCGATGGACTTTATTGTTTTGAATATTTTTATCAGGGAACATTTAATTTTGTACTGTAGATTCACTAATTGGTTCCACATGGAGACACCAGCTCTACATATTCCTATTTTCTAGGGAGAAATCTAGAGGAATTGCGGCAAACAAACATGATATTTCTGTTTGTATAGATGACATTTTATGCACTTGCGTAACGAAAAGGCTTTGCTTTTCTCCAAAACCATTTTTACTGTGATTTTCATGGTCCATTGCATATAAATTCCACACCAGTTTGTCTGGATATTACTGGATGAAACCAGAAATATCTGGTCATCTTTTGGCTAACTGAATCTGAAATATTGCTACATCCTCTGTATTTGTGTATTCCTGATATTATCCACAGACTTTATTGCTCTGAATGTTCTTTATCAGGGAACATTTAATTTTGTGCTGTGAAACACTAATTGGTTCCACATGGAGACACCAGCTCTACACATTTGTATTTTCTAGGGAGAAACTAGAGGAACTGCGGCAACCAAACATGATATTTCTGTTTTTGATAGATGACATTTTATGCACTTGCCTAATGAAAAGACTTTGCTTTTCTCCAAAACCATTTTAGTGTGAATATCTCGGTCCATTGCATACGAATTCCACACCACTTTGTCCGGATATGAGTGGATGAAACCGGAAATATCTGGTTGTGTTTTGGCTAACTCAATCCCAGATATTGTTACCACCTCAGTGTTTGTGTATCCCTTATATTATCCACAGCCTTTATTGCTTTGAAATTTCTTTATCAGGGAAAATTTAATTTTGTGCTGTGAAACACTACTTGGTTCCACATGGAGACACCAGCTCTACACATTCATATTTTCTAGGGAGAAAACTAGAGGAACTGCAGCAAACAAACATGATATTTCTGTTTGTATAGATGACATTTTATGCACTTTCCTTACAAAAAGACTTTGCTTTTCTCCAAAACCATTTTTACTGTGAATATCTCAGACCATTGCATATGATTCCACACTAGTTTTTCCGGATATGACTGGATGAAAACAGAAATATACGGTTGTGTTTTGGCTAACTCTATCTGAAATATTGTGAAAGCCTCTGTGTTTGTGTTTTTGGATATTGTCGATGGACTTTATTGTTTTGAATATTTTTATCAGGGAACATTTAATTTTGTACTGTAGATTCACTAATTGGTTCCACATGGAGACACCAGCTCTACATATTCCTATTTTCTAGGGAGAAATCTAGAGGAACTGCGGCAAACAAACATGATATTTCTGTTTGTATAGATGACATTTTATGCACTTGCGTAACGAAAAGGCTTTGCTTTTCTCCAAAACCATTTTTACTGTGATTTTCATGGTCCATTGCATATAAATTCCACACCAGTTTGTCTGGATATTACTGGATGAAACCAGAAATATCTGGTCATCTTTTGGCTAACTGAATCTGAAATATTGCTACATCCTCTGTATTTGTGTATTCCTGATATTATCCACAGACTTTATTGCTCTGAATGTTCTTTATCAGGGAACATTTAATTTTGTGCTGTGAAACACTAATTGGTTCCACATGGAGACACCAGCTATACATATTCGTATTTTCTAGGGAGAAACTAGAGGAGCTGCGGCAACCAAACATGATATTTCTGTTTTTGATAGATGACATTTTATGCACTTGCCTAATGAAAAGACTTTGCTTTTCTCCAAAACCATTTTAGTGTGAATATCTCGGTCCATTGCATACGAATTCCACACCACTTTGTCCGGATATGAGTGGATGAAACCGGAAATATCTGGTTGTGTTTTGGCTAACTCAATCCCAGATATTGTTACCACCTCAGTGTTTGTGTATCCCTTATATTATCCACAGCCTTTATTGCTTTGAATGTTCTTTATCAGGGAAAATTTAATTTTGTGCTGTGAAACACAACTTGGTTCCACATGGAGACACCAGCTCTACACATTCATATTTTCAAGGAGAAAACTAGAGGAACTGCGGCAAACAAACATGATATTTCTGTTTGTATAGATGACATTTTATGCACTTGCCTAACGAAAAGACTTTACTTTTCTCCAAAACAATTTTTACTGTGATTTTCTTGGTCCACTGCATATGAATTCCACACTAGTTTGTCCGGATATGACTGGATGAAACCAGAAATATCTGGTCGTCTTTTGGCTAACTCAATCTGAAATATTGCCACAGCATCTGTGTTTGTGTATTCCTGATATTATCCACGGACTTTATTTTTTTGAATGTTTTTTTTTTGAGGGAACATTTAATTTTGTGCTGTGAAATACTAATTGTTTTCACATGGAGACACCAGCTCTACACATTCGTATATTCTAGGGAGAAAGCTTGAGGAACTGCGGCAAACAAACATGATATTTCTGTTTGTATAGGTGACATTTTATGCACTTGCGTAACGAAAAGGCTTTGCTTTTCTCCAAAACCATTTTTACTGTGATTTTCTCGGTCCATTGCATACGAATTCCACACAACATTGTCCGGATATGACTGCATGAAACCAGAAATATCTGGTTTGTTTTGGCTAACTCAATCCCAGATATTGCTACAGCCTCTGTGTTTCTGTTTTGCTGATATTATCAACGGACTTTTGTTTTGAATGTTTTTTATCAGGGAACATTTAATTTTGTACCCTTGAAACAATAATTGGTTCCACATGGGGACACCATCTCTACACATTCGTATTTTCTAGGGAGAAACTAGAGGAACTGTGGCAAACAAACATGATATTTCTGTTTGTATAGATGACATTTTATGCACTTGCGTAACGAAAAGGCTTTGCTTTTCTCCAAAACCATTTTTACTGTGATTTTCATGGTCCTTTGCATATGAATTCCACACCAGTTTGTCCGGATATTACTGGATGAAACCAGAAATATCTGGTTGTCTTTTGGCTAACTGAATCTGAAATATTGCTACATCCTATGTATTTGTGTATTCCTGATATTATCCAAGGACTTTATTTTTTTGAATGTTTTTTATCAGGGAACATTTAATTTTGTGCTTGGAATCACTAATTGTTTTCACATGGAGACACCAGCTCTACACATTCGTATTTTCTACGGAGAAAGCTTGAGGAACTGCGGCAAGCAAACATGATATTTCTCTTTGTATAGATGACTTTTTATGCACTTGTCCAACAAAAAGACTTTGCTTTTCCCCAAAACCATTTTTACTGTGAATATCTTGGTCCATTGCATACGAATTCCACATAGGTTTGTACGGATATTACTAGATGAATTCAGAAATATCCGGGTTTTTTTTGTCTAACTAAATCCCAGATAATGTTACCGCCTCTGTGTTTGTGTATTCCTGATATTATCCAAGACTTTTTTGTTTTGAATGTTCTTTATCAGGGAACATTTAATTTTGTGCTGTGAAACACTAATTGGTTCTACATGGAGACACCAGCTCTACACATTCGTATTTTCTAGGGAGAAAGCTCGAGGAACTGCGGCAAAGAAACATGATTTTCTGTTTGTATAGATGACATTTTATGCACTTTCCTTACAAAAAGACTTTGCTTTTCTCCAAAACCATTTTTACTGTGAATATCTCAGACCATTGCATATGATTCCACACTAGTTTTTCCGGATATGACTGGATGAAAACAGAAATATACGGTTGTGTTTTGGCTAACTCTATCTGAAATATTGTGAAAGCCTCTGTGTTTCTGTTTTTGGATATTGTCGATGGACTTTATTGTTTTGAATATTTTTATCAGGGAACATTTAATTTTGTACTGTAGATTCACTAATTGGTTCCACATGGAGACACCAGCTGTACATATTCCTATTTTCTAGGGAGAAATCTAGAGGAACTGCGGCAAACAAACATGATATTTCTGTTTGTATAGATGACATTTTATGCACTTGCGTAACGAAAAGGCTTTGCTTTTCTCCAAAACCATTTTTACTGTGATTTTCATGGTCCATTGCATATAAATTCCACACCAGTTTGTCTGGATATGACTGCATGAAACCAGAAATATCTGGTCATCTTTTGGCTAACTGAATCTGAAATATTGCTACATCCTCTGTATTTGTGTATTCCTGATATTATCCACAGACTTTATTGCTCTGAATGTTCTTTATCAGGGAACATTTAATTTTGTGCTGTGAAACACTAATTGGTTCCACATGGAGACACCAGCTCTACACATTTGTATTTTCTAGGGAGAAACTAGAGGAACTGCGGCAACCAAACATGATATTTCTGTTTTTGATAGATGACATTTTATGCACTTGCCTAATGAAAAGACTTTGCTTTTCTCCAAAACCATTTTAGTGTGAATATCTCGGTCCATTGCATACGAATTCCACACCACTTTGTCCGGATATGAGTGGATGAAACCGGAAATATCTGGTTGTGTTTTGGCTAACTCAATCCCAGATATTGTTACCACCTCAGTGTTTGTGTATCCCTTATATTATCCACAGCCTTTATTGCTTTGAATGTTCTTTATCAGGGAAAATTTAATTTTGTGCTGTGAAACACTACTTGGTTCCACATGGAGACACCAGCTCTACACATTCATATTTTCTAGGGAGAAAACTAGAGGAACTGCGGCAAACAAACATGATATTTCTGTTTGTATAGATGACATTTTATGCACTTTCCTTACAAAAAGACTTTGCTTTTCTCCAAAACCATTTTTACTGTGAATATCTCAGACCATTGCATATGATTCCACACTAGTTTTTCCGGATATGACTGGATGAAAACAGAAATATACGGTTGTGTTTTGGCTAACTCTATCTGAAATATTGTGAAAGCCTCTGTGTTTCTGTTTTTGGATATTGTCGATGGACTTTATTGTTTTGAATATTTTTATCAGGGAACATTTAATTTTGTACTGTAGATTCACTAATTGGTTCCACATGGAGACACCAGCTGTACATATTCCTATTTTCTAGGGAGAAATCTAGAGGAACTGCGGCAAACAAACATGATATTTCTGTTTGTATAGATGACATTTTATGCACTTGCGTAACGAAAAGGCTTTGCTTTTCTCCAAAACCATTTTTACTGTGATTTTCATGGTCCATTGCATATAAATTCCACACCAGTTTGTCTGGATATTACTGGATGAAACCAGAAATATCTGGTCGTCTTTTGGCTAACTGAATCTGAAATATTGCTACATCCTCTGTATTTGTGTATTCCTGATATTATCCACAGACTTTATTGCTCTGAATGTTCTTTATCAGGGAACATTTAATTTTGTGCTGTGAAACACTAATTGGTTCCACATGGAGACACCAGCTCTACACATTCGTATTTTCTAGGGAGAAACTAGAGGAACTGCGGCAACCAAACATGATATTTCTGTTTTTGATAGATGACATTTTATGCACTTGCCTAATGAAAAGACTTTGCTTTTCTCCAAAACCATTTTTTCTGTGTTTTTTTTGGTTCATTGCATATGAATTCCACACCACTTTGTCTGGATATGACTGGATGTAAAAGAAATATCCGGTAGTATTTTGGCTAACTCAATCCCAAATATTCTGAAAGCCTCTGTGTTTGTTTTTTCTAGATATTATTGATGGACTTTATTGTTTTGAATATTTTTATCAGGGAATATTTAATTTTGTACCATAGAAACACTAATTGGTTCATCATGGTGACACCAGCTCTACACATTCATATTTTCTACGGAGACTTCCAGAGGAACTGCGGCAACCAAACATGATATTTCTGTTTGTATAGATGACATTTTATGCACTTGCCTAACGAAAAGACTTTGCTTTTCTCCAAAACCATGTGTACTGTGATTTTCTCGGTCCATTGCATACGAATTACACTCCAGTTTGTGTGGATATGACTGGATGTAAACAGAAATATCCGGGTGTGTTTTTGCAAACTCAATCCGAAATATTGTGAAAGCCTCTGTGTTTGTGTTTTCTGGATATTATCGATGGACTTTATTGTTTTGAATGTTTTTATCAGGGAACATTTAATTTTGTACCGTAAAACACTAATTGGTTCCACATGGAGACACCAGCTCTACACATTCGTATTTTCTAGTGAGAAAGCTAGAGGAACTGCGGCATACAAACATGGTATTTCTGTTTGTATCGAAAACAATTTATGCAGTTGCTGAACGAAAAGACTTTGCTTTTCTCCAAAACCATTTTTACTGTAAATATCTCGGTCCATTTTATACGAATTCCACACCAGTTGACCGGATATGATCGGATGTAACTAGAAATATCCGATTTTGTTTTGGCTAACTCAATCCCAGATATTGCTACAGCCTCTGTGTTTGTGTATTCCTGATATTTTCCATGGGCTTTATTGTTTTGAATGTTTTTTATCAGGGAACATTTAATTTAGTGCTTTGAATCACTAATTGGTTCCACGTGGTGACACCAGCTCTACACATTCGTATTTTCTAGGGAGAAAGCTAGAGGAACTGTGACAAACAAACATGATAATTCTGTTTGTATAGATGACATTTTATGCACTTGCCTAACGAAAAGACTTTGCTATTCTCCAAAACCATATTTACTGTGATTTTCTCGGTACACTTCATACGAATTCCACACCAGTTTGTCCAGATATGACTGGATGTAAACGGAAATATCCGGGTTTTTTTTGGCTAACTAAATCCCAGATATTGCTACATCCTCTGTGTTTGTGGATTCCTGATATTATCACGAACTTTATTGTTTTGAATGCTTTTTATCAGAGAACATTTAATTTTGAGCTTGGAAACACTAATAGGTTCCACATGGAGACAGCAGCTCTACACATTCGTATTTTCTAGGGAGAAAGCTAGAGGAACTGCGACAAACAAACATGATATTTCTGTTTCTATAGATGACATTTTATGCACTTGCCTAACGAAAAGACTTTGCTTTTCTCCAAAACCATTTTTACTGTTATTTTTTCGGTCCATTGCATATCAATTCCACACAACTTTGTCCGGATATGACTGCATGAAACCTGAAATATCTGGTTTGTTTTGGCTAACTCAATCCCAGATATTGCTACAGCCTCTGTGTTTCTGTTGTCCTGATAGTATCAACGGACTTTATTGTTTTGAATGTTTTTTATCAGGGAACATTTAATTTTGTACCCTTGAAACAATATTTGGTTCCACATGGGGACACCATCTCTACACATTCGTATTTTCTAGGGAGAAACTAGAGGAACTGTGGCAAACAAACATGATATTTCTGTTTGTATAGATGACATTTTATGCACTTGCGTTACGAAAAGGCTTTGCTTTTCTCCAAAACCATTTTTACTGTGATTTTCATGGTCCATTGCATATAAATTCCACACCAGTTTGTCTGGATATTACTGGATGAAACCAGAAATATCTGGTCATCTTTTGGCTAACTGAATCTGAAATATTGCTACATCCTCTGTATTTGTGTATTCCTGATATTATCCACAGACTTTATTGCTCTGAATGTTCTTTATCAGGGAACATTTAATTTTGTGCTGTGAAACACTAATTGGTTCCACATGGAGACACCAGTTCTACACATTCGTATTTTCTAGGGAGAAACTAGAGGAACTGCGGCAACCAAACATGATATTTCTGTTTTTGATAGATGACATTTTATGCACTTGCCTAATGAAAAGACTTTGCTTTTCTCCAAAACCATTTTTACTGTGAATATCTCGGTCCATTGCATACGAATTCCACACCACTTTGTCCGGATATGAGTGGATGAAACCGGAAATATCTGGTTGTGTTTTGGCTAACTCAATCCCAGATATTGTTACCACCTCAGTGTTTGTGTATCCCTTATATTATCCACAGCCTTTATTGCTTTGAATGTTCTTTATCAGGGAAAATTTAATTTTGTGCTGTGAAACACTACTTGGTTCCACATGGAGACACCAGCTCTACACATTCGTATTTTCTAGGGAGAAAACAAGAGGAACTGCGGCAAACAAACATGATATTTCTGTTTGTATAGATGACATTTTATGCAGTTGCCTCACGAAAAGACTTTACTTTTCTCCAAAACAATTTTTACTGTGATTTTCTTGGTCCACTGCATATGAATTCCACACTAGTTTGTCCGGATATGACTGGATGAAACCAGAAATATCTGGTCGTCTTTTGGCTAACTCAATCTGAAATATTGCTACAGCATCTGTGTTTGTGTATTCCTGATATTATCCACGGACTTTATTTTTTTGAATGTTTTTTTTTGAGGGAACATTTAATTTTGTGCTGTGAAATACTAATTGTTTTCACATGGAGACACCAGCTCTACACATTCGTATATTCTAGGGAGAAAGCTTGAGGAACTGCGGCAAACAAACATGATATTTCTGTTTGTATAGGTGACATTTTATGCACTTGCCTAACGAAAAGACTTTGCTTTTCTCCAAAACCATTTTTACTGTGATTTTCTCGGTCCATTGCATACGAATTCCACACAACATTGTCCGGATATGACTGCATGAAACCAGAAATATCTGGTCATCTTTTGGCTAACTGAATCTGAAATATTGCTACATCCTATGTATTTGTGTATTCCTGATATTATCCAAGGACTTTATTTTTTTGAATGTTTTTTATCAGGGAACATTTAATTTTGTGCTTGGAATCACTAATTGTTTTCACATGGAGACACCAGCTCTACACATTCGTATTTTCTACGGAGAAAACTTGAGGAACTGCGGCAAGCAAACATGATATTTCTCTTTGTATAGATGACTTTTTATGCACTTGTCCAACAAAAAGACTTTGCTTTTCCCCAAAACCATTTTTACTGTGAATATCTTGGTCCATTGCATAGGAATTCCACATAGGTTTGTACGGATATGACTAGATGAATTCAGAAATATCCGGGGTTTTTTTGTCTAACTAAATCCCAGATAATGTTACCGCCTCTGTGTTTGTGTATTCCTGATATTATCCAAGACTTTTTTGTTTTGAATGTTCTTTATCAGGGAACATTTAATTTTGTGCTGTGAAACACTAATTGGTTCTACATGGAGACACCAGCTCTACACATTCGTATTTTCTAGGGAGAAAGCTCGAGGAACTGCGGGAAAGAAACATGATTTTCTGTTTGTATAGATGACATTTTATGCACTTTCCTTACAAAAAGACTTTGCTTTTCTCCAAAACCATTTTTACTGTGAATATCTCAGACCATTGCATATGATTCCACACTAGTTTTTCCGGATATGACTGGATGAAAACAGAAATATACGGTTGTGTTTTGGCTAACTCTATCTGAAATATTGTGAAAGCCTCTGTGTTTGTGTTTTTGGATATTGTCGATGGACTTTATTGTTTTGAATATTTTTATCAGGGAACATTTAATTTTGTACTGTAGATTCACAAATTGGTTCCACATGGAGACACCAGCTCTACATATTCCTATTTTCTAGGGAGAAATCTAGAGGAACTGCGGCAAACAAACATGATATTTCTGTTTGTATAGATGACATTTTATGCACTTGCCTAATGAGAAGACTTTGCTTTTCTCCAAAACCATTTTTTCTGTGTTTTTTTTTTGGTTCATTGCATATGAATTCCACACCACTTTGTCCGGATATGACTGGATGTAAACAGAAATATCCGGTAGTATTTTGGCTAACTCAATCCCAAATATTCTGAAAGCCTCTGTGTTTGTTTTTTCTAGATATTATTGATGGACTTTATTGTTTTGAATATTTTTATCAGGGAATATTTAATTTTGTACCATAGAAACACTAATTGGTTCATCATGGTGACACCAGCTCTACACATTCATATTTTCTACGGAGACTTCCAGAGGAACTGCGGCAACCAAACATGATATTTCTGTTTGTATAGATGACATTTTATGCACTTGCCTAACGAAAAGACTTTGCTTTTCTCCAAAACCATGTGTACTGTGATTTTCTCGGTCCATTGCATACGAATTACACTCCAGTTTGTGTGGATATGACTGGATGTAAACAGAAATATCCGGGTGTGTTTTTGCAAACTCAATCCGAAATATTGTGAAAGCCTCTGTGTTTGTGTTTTCTGGATATTATCGATGGACTTTATTGTTTTGAATGTTTTTATCAGGGAACATTTAATTTTGTACCGTAAAACACTAATTGGTTCCACATGGAGACACCAGCTCTACACATTCGTATTTTCTAGTGAGAAAGCTAGAGGAACTGCGGCATACAAACATGGTATTTCTGTTTGTATCGAAAACAATTTATGCAGTTGCCGAACGAAAAGACTTTGCTTTTCTCCAAAACCATTTTTACTGTAAATATCTCGGTCCATTTTATACGAATTCCACACCAGTTGACCGGATATGATTGGATGTAACTAGAAATATCCGATTTTGTTTTGGCTAACTCAATCCCAGATATTGCTACAGCCTCTGTGTTTGTGTATTCCTGATATTTTCCATGGGCTTTATTGTTTTGAATGTTTTTTATCAGGGAACATTTAATTTAGTGCTTTGAATCACTAATTGGTTCCACGTGGTGACACCAGCTCTACACATTCGTATTTTCTAGGGAGAAAGCTAGAGGAACTGTGACAAACAAACATGATAATTCTGTTTGTATAGATGACATTTTATGCACTTGCCTAACGAAAAGACTTTGCTATTCTCCAAAACCATATTTACTGTGATTTTCTCGGTACACTTCATACGAATTCCACACCAGTTTGTCCAGATATGACTGGATGTAAACGGAAATATCCGGGTTTTTTTGGCTAACTAAATCCCAGATATTGCTACATCCTCTGTGTTTGTGGATTCCGGATATTATCACGAACTTTATTGTTTTGAATGCTTTTTATCAGAGAACATTTAATTTTGAGCTTGGAAACACTAATAGGTTCCACATGGAGACAGCAGCTCTACACATTCGTATTTTCTAGGGAGAAAGCTAGAGGAACTGCGACAAACAAACATGATATTTCTGTTTCTATAGATGACATTTTATGCACTTGCCTAACGAAAAGACTTTGCTTTTCTCCAAAACCATTTTTACTGTTATTTTTTCGGTCCATTGCATATCAATTCCACACAACTTTGTCCGGATATGACTGCATGAAACCTGAAATATCTGGTTTGTTTTGGCTAACTCAATCCCAGATATTGCTACAGCCTCTGTGTTTCTGTTGTCCTGATAGTATCAACGGACTTTATTGTTTTGAATGTTTTTTATCAGGGAACATTTAATTTTGTACCCTTGAAACAATATTTGGTTCCACATGGGGACACCATCTCTACACATTCGTATTTTCTAGGGAGAAACTAGAGGAACTGTGGCAAACAAACATGATATTTCTGTTTGTATAGATGACATTTTATGCACTTGCGTAACGAAAAGGCTTTGCTTTTCTCCAAAACCATTTTTACTGTGATTTTCATGGTCCATTGCATATAAATTCCACACCAGTTTGTCTGGATATTACTGGATGAAACCAGAAATATCTGGTCATCTTTTGGCTAACTGAATCTGAAATATTGCTACATCCTCTGTATTTGTGTATTCCTGATATTATCCACAGACTTTATTGCTCTGAATGTTCTTTATCAGGGAACATTTAATTTTGTGCTGTGAAACACTAATTGGTTCCACATGGAGACACCAGCTCTACACATTCGTATTTTCTAGGGAGAAACTAGAGGAACTGCGGCAACCAAACATGATATTTCTGTTTTTGATAGATGACATTTTATGCACTTGCCTAATGAAAAGACTTTGCTTTTCTCCAAAACCATTTTTACTGTGAATATCTCGGTCCATTGCATACGAATTCCACACCACTTTGTCCGGATATGAGTGGATGAAACCGGAAATATCTGGTTGTGTTTTGGCTAACTCAATCCCAGATATTGTTACCACATCAGTGTTTGTGTATCCCTTATATTATCCACAGCCTTTATTGCTTTGAATGTTCTTTATCAGGGAAAATTTAATTTTGTGCTGTGAAACACTACTTGGTTCCACATGGAGACACCAGCTCTACACATTCGTATTTTCTAGGGAGAAAACTAGAGGAACTGCGGCAACCAAACATGATATTTCTGTTTGTATAGATGACATTTTATGCAGTTGCCTCACGAAAACACTTTACTTTTCTCCAAAACAATTTTTACTGTGATTTTCTTGGTCCACTGCATATGAATTCCACACTAGTTTGTCCGGATATGACTGGATGAAACCAGAAATATCTGGTCGTCTTTTGGCTAACTCAATCTGAAGTATTGCTACAGCATCTGTGTTTGTGTATTCCTGATATTATCCACGGACTTTATTTTTTTGAATGTTTTTTTTGAGGGAACATTTAATTTTGTGCTGTGAAATACTAATTGTTTTCATATGGAGACACCAGCTCTACACATTCGTATATTCTAGGGAGAAAGCTTGAGGAACTGTGGCAAACAAACATGATATTTCTGTTTGTATAGGTGACATTTTATGCACTTGCGTAACGAAAAGGCTCTGCTTTTCTCCAAAACCATTTTTACTGTGATTTTCTCGGTCCATTGCATACGAATTCCACACAACATTGTCCGGATATGACTGCATGAAACCAGAAATATCTGGTTTGTTTTGGCTAACTCAATCCCAGATATTGCTACAGACTCTGTGTTTCTGTTTTGCTGATATTATCAACGGACTTTTGTTTTGAATGTTTTTTATCAGGGAACATTTAATTTTGTACCCTTGAAACAATAATTGGTTCCACATAGGGACACCATCTCTACACATTCGTATTTTCTAGGGAGAAACTAGAGGAACTGTGGCAAACAAACATGATATTTCTGTTTGTATAGATGACATTTTATGCACTTGCGTAACGAAAAGGCTTTGATTTTCTCCAAAACCATTTTTACTGTGATTTTCATGGTCCATTGCATATGAATTCCACACCAGTTTGTCCGGATATTACTGGATGAAACCAGAAATATCTGGTTGTCTTTTGGCTAACTGAATCTGAAATATTGCTACATCCTATGTATTTGTGTATTCCTGATATTATCCAAGGACTTTATTTTTTTGAATGTTTTTTATCAGGGAACATTTAATTTTGTGCTTGGAATCACTAATTGTTTTCACATGGAGACACCAGCTCTACACATTCGTATTTTCTACGGAGAAAGCTTGAGGAACTGCGGCAAGCAAACATGATATTTCTCTTTGTATAGATGACTTTTTATGCACTTGTCCAACAAAAAGACTTTGCTTTTCCCCAAAACCATTTTTACTGTGAATATCTTGGTCCATTGCATACGAATTCCACATAGGTTTGTACGGATATGACTAGATGAATTCAGAAATATCCGGGGTTTTTTTGTCTAACTAAATCCCAGATAATGTTACCGCCTCTGTGTTTGTGTATTCCTGATATTATCCAAGACTTTTTTGTTTTGAATGTTCTTTATCAGGGAACATTTAATTTTGTGCTGTGAAACACTAATTGGTTCTACATGGAGACACCAGCTCTACACATTCGTATTTTCTAGGGAGAAAGCTCGAGGAACTGTGGGAAAGAAACATGATTTTCTGTTTGTATAGATGACATTTTATGCACTTTCCTTACAAAAAGACTTTGCTTTTCTCCAAAACCATTTTTACTGTGAATATCTCAGACCATTGCATATGATTCCACACTAGTTTTTCCGGATATGACTGGATGAAAACAGAAATATACGGTTGTGTTTTGGCTAACTCTATCTGAAATATTGTGAAAGCCTCTGTGTTTGTGTTTTTGGATATTGTCGATGGACTTTATTGTTTTGAATATTTTTATCAGGGAACATTTAATTTTGTACTGTAGATTCACTAATTGGTTCCACATGGAGACACCAGCTGTACATATTCCTATTTTCTAGGGAGAAATCTAGAGGACCTGCGCTAAACAAACATGATATTTCTGTTTGTATAGATGACATTTTATGCACTTGCCTAATGAAAAGACTTTGCTTTTCTTAAAACCATTTTTTCTGTGTTTTTTTCGGATCATTGCATATGAATTCCACACCACTTTGTCCGGATATGACTGGATGTAAACAGAAATATCCGGTAGTATTTTGGCTAACTCAATCCCAAATATTCTGAAAGCCTCTGTGTTTGTTTTTTCTAGATATTATTGACGGACTTTATTGTTTTGAATATTTTTATCAGGGAATATTTAATTTTGTACCATAGAAACACTAATTGGTTCATCATGGTGACACCAGCTCTACACATTCATATTTTCTACGGAGACTTCCAGAGGAACTGCGGCAACCAAACATGATATTTCTGTTTGTATAGATGACATTTTATGCACTTGCCTAACGAAAAGACTTTGCTTTTCTCCAAAACCATGTGTACTGTGATTTTCTCGGTCCATTGCATACGAATTACACTCCAGTTTGTGTGGATATGACTGGATGTAAACAGAAATATCCGGGTGTGTTTTTGCAAACTCAATCCGAAATATTGTGAAAGCCTCTGTGTTTGTGTTTTCTGGATATTATCGATGGACTTTATTGTTTTGAATGTTTTTATCAGGGAACATTTAATTTTGTACCGTAAAACACTAATTGGTTCCACATGGAGACACCAGCTCTACACATTCGTATTTTCTAGTGAGAAAGCTAGAGGAACTGCGGCATACAAACATGGTATTTCTGTTTGTATCGAAAACAATTTATGCAGTTGCCGAACGAAAAGACTTTGCTTTTCTCCAAAACCATTTTTACTGTAAATATCTCGGTCCATTTTATACGAATTCCACACCAGTTGACCGGATATGATTGGATGTAACTAGAAATATCCGATTTTGTTTTGGCTAACTCAATCCCAGATGTTCCTACAGCCTCTGTGTTTGTGTATTCCTGATATTTTCCATGGGCTTTATTGTTTTGAATGTTTTTTATCAGGGAACATTTAATTTAGTGCTTTGAATCACTAATTGGTTCCACATGGTGACACCAGCTCTACACATTCGTATTTTCTAGGGAGAAAGCTAGAGGAACTGTGACAAACAAACATGATAATTCTGTTTGTATAGATGACATTTTATGCACTTGCCTAACGAAAAGACTTTGCTATTCTCCAAAACCATATTTACTGTGATTTTCTCGGTACACTTCATACGAATTCCACACCAGTTTGTCCAGATATGACTGGATGTAAACGGAAATATCCGGGTTTTTTTTGGCTAACTAAATCCCAGATATTGCTACATCCTCTGTGTTTGTGGATTCCTGATATTATCACGAACTTTATTGTTTTGAATGCTTTTTATCAGAGAACATTTAATTTTGAGCTTGGAAACACTAATAGGTTCCACATGGAGACAGCAGCTCTACACATTCGTATTTTCTAGGGAGAAAGCTAGAGGAACTGCGACAAACAAACATGATATTTCTGTTTCTATAGATGACATTTTATGCACTTGCCTAACGAAAAGACTTTGCTTTTCTCCAAAACCATTTTTACTGTTATTTTTTCGGTCCATTGCATATCAATTCCACACAACTTTGTCCGGATATGACTGCATGAAACCTGAAATATCTGGTTTGTTTTGGCTAACTCAATCCCAGATATTGCTACAGCCTCTGTGTTTCTGTTGTCCTGATAGTATCAACGGACTTTATTGTTTTGAATGTTTTTTATCAGGGAACATTTAATTTTGTACCCTTGAAACAATATTTGGTTCCACATGGGGACACCATCTCTACACATTCGTATTTTCTAGGGAGAAACTAGAGGAACTGTGGCAAACAAACATGATATTTCTGTTTGTATAGATGACATTTTATGCACTTGCGTAACGAAAAGGCTTTGCTTTTCTCCAAAACCATTTTTACTGTGATTTTCATGGTCCATTGCATATAAATTCCACACCACTTTGTCTGGATATTACTGGATGAAACCAGAAATATCTGGTCATCTTTTGGCTAACTGAATCTGAAATATTGCTACATCCTCTGTATTTGTGTATTCCTGATATTATCCACAGACTTTATTGCTCTGAATGTTCTTTATCAGGGAACATTTAATTTTGTGCTGTGAAACACTAATTGGTTCCACATGGAGACACCAGCTCTACACATTCGTATTTTCTAGGGAGAAACTAGAGGAACTGCGGCAACCAAACATGATATTTCTGTTTTTGATAGATGACATTTTATGCACTTGCCTAATGAAAAGACTTTGCTTTTCTCCAAAACCATTTTTACTGTGAATATCTCGGTCCATTGCATACGAATTCCACACCACTTTGTCCGGATATGAGTGGATGAAACCGGAAATGTCTGGTTGTGTTTTGGCTAACTCAATCCCAGATATTGTTACCACCTCAGTGTTTGTGTATCCCTTATATTATCCACAGCCTTTATTGCTTTGAATGTTCTTTATCAGGGAAAATTTAATTTTGTGCTGTGAAACACTACCTGGTTCCACATGGAGACACCAGCTCTACACATTCGTATATTCTAGGGAGAAAGCTTGAGGAACTGCGGCAAACAAACATGATATTCTGTTTGTATAGATGACATTTTATGCACTTGCGTAACGAAAAGGCTTTGCTTTTCTCCAAAACAATTTTTACTGTGATTTTCTCGGTCCATTGCATACGAATTCCACACAACATTGTCCGGATATGACTGCATGAAACCAGAAATATCTGGTTTGTTTTGGCTAACTCAATCCCAGATATTGCTACAGCCTCTGTGTTTCTGTTTTCCTGATATTATCAATGGACTTTTGTTTTGAATGTTTTTTATCAGTGAACATTTAATTTTGTACCCTTGAAACAATAATTGGTTCCAAATGGGGACACCATCTCTACACATTCGTATTTTCTGGGGAGAAACTAGAGGAACTGTGGCAAACCAACATGATATTTCTGTTTGTATAGATGACATTTTATGCACTTGCGTAATGAAAAGGCTTTGCTTTTCTCCAAAACCATTTTTACTGTGATTTTCTCGGTCCATTGCATATGAATTCCACACCAGTTTGTCCGGATATTACTGGATGAAACCAGAAATATCTGGTTGTCTTTTGGCTAACTGAATCTGAAATATTGCTACATCCTATGTATTTGTGTATTCCTGATATTATCCAAGGACTTTATTTTTTTGAATGTTTTTTATCAGGGAACATTTAATTTTGTGCTTGGAATCACTAATTGTTTTCACATGGAGACACCAGCTCTACACATTCGTATTTTCTACGGAGAAAGCTTGAGGAACTGCGGCAAGCAAACATGATATTTCTCTTTGTATAGATGACTTTTTATGCACTTCTCCAACGAAAAGACTTTGCTTTTCCCCAAAACCATTTTTACTGTGAATATCTTGGTCCATTGCATACGAATTCCACATAGGTTTGTACGGATATGACTAGATGAATTCAGAAATATCCGGGGTTTTTTTGTCTAACTAAATCCCAGATAATGTTACCGCCTCTGTGTTTGTGTATTCCTGATATTATCCAAGACTTTTTTGTTTTGAATGTTCTTTATCAGGGGACATTAAATTTTGTGCTGTGAAACACTAATTGGTTCTACATGGAGACACCAGCTCTACACATTCGTATTTTCTAGGGAGAAAGCTCGAGGAACTGCGGCAAAGAAACATGATATTTCTGTTTGTATAGATGACATTTTATGCACTTTCCTTACAAAAAGACTTTGCTTTTCTCCAAAACCATTTTTACTGTGAATATCTCAGACCATTGCATATGATTCCACACTAGTTTTTCCGGATATGACTGGATGAAAACAGAAACATATGGTTGTGTTTTGGCTAACTCTATCTGAAATATTGTGAAAGCCTCTGTGTTTGTGTTTTCTGGATATTGTCGATGGACTTTATTGTTTTGAATATTTTTATCAGGGAACATTTAATTTTGTACTGTAGATTCACTAATTGGTTCCACATGGAGACACCAGCTCTACATATTCCTATTTTCTAGGGAGAAATCTAGAGGAACTGCGGCAAACAAACATGATATTTCTGTTTGTATAGATGACATTTTTTGCACTTGCCTAATGAAAAGACTTTGCTTTTCTCCAAAACCATTTTTTCTATGATTTTTTTGGTTCATTGCATATAAATTCCACACCACTTTGTCCGGATATGACTGGATGTAAACAGAAATATCCGGTAGTATTTTGGCTAACTCAATCCCAAATATTCTGAAAGCCTCTGTGTTTGTTTTTTCTAGATATTATTGATGGACTTTATTGTTTTGAATATTTTTATCAGGGAATATTTAATTTTGTACCGTAGAAACACTAATTGGTTCATCATGGTGACACCAGCTCTACACATTCATATTTTCTACGGAGACTTCCAGAGGAACTGCGGCAAACAAACATGATATTTCTGTTTGTATAGATGACATTTTATGCACTTGCCTAATGAAAAGACTTTGCTTTTCTCCAAAACCATTTTTACTGTGATTTTCTCGGTCCATTGCATACGAATTCCACACCAGTTTGTCCGGATATGACTTGATGAAACCGGAAATATCCACATGTGTTTTGGCTAACTCAATCCCAGATATTGTTACCAACTCTGTGTTTGTGTATTCTTGACATTATCCACAGATTTTTGTTTTCAATGCTTTTTACCAGGGAACATTTAATTTTGAGCTTGCAAACACTAATTGTTTCCACATGGAGACACCAGCTCTACACATTCATATTTTCTAGGGAGAAAGCTAGAGGAACTTTGGCAAACAAACATGATATTTCTGTATGTCCAGATGACATTTTAAGCACTTGCCAAAGAAAATACTTTGCTTTTCTCCAAAACCATGTGTACTGTGATTTTCTCGGTCCATTGCATACGAATTACACTCCAGTTTGTCTGGATATGACTGGATGTAAACAGAAATATCCGGGTGTGTTTTTGCAAACTCAATCCGAAATATTGTGAAAGCCTCTGTGTTTGTGTTTTCTGGACATTATCGATGGACTTTATTGTTTTGAATGTTTTTATCAGGGAACATTTAATTTTGTACCGTAAAACACTAATTGGTTCCACATGGAGACACCAGCTCTACACATTCGTATTTTCTAGTGAGAAAGCTAGAGGAACTGTGGCATACAAACATGGGATTTCTGTTTGTATCGAAAACAATTTATGCAGTTGCCGAACGAAAAGACTTTGCTTTTCTCCAAAACCATTTTTACTGTAAATATCTCGGTCCATTTTATACGAATTCCACACCAGTTGACCGGATATGATTGGATGTAACTAGAAATATCCGATTTTGTTTTGGCTAACTCAATCCCAGATGTTCCTACAGCCTCTGTGTTTGTGTATTCCTGATATTTTCCATGGGCTTTATTGTTTTGAATGTTTTTTATCAGGGAACATTTAATTTAGTGCTTTGAATCACTAATTGGTTCCACGTGGTGACACCAGCTCTACACATTCGTATTTTCTAGGGAGAAAGCTAGAGGAACTGTGACAAACAAACATGATAATTCTGTTTGTATAGATGACATTTTATGCACTTGCCTAACGAAAAGACTTTGCTATTCTCCAAAACCATATTTACTGTGATTTTCTTGGTACACTTCATACGAATTCCACACCAGTTTGTCCAGATATGACTGGATGTAAACGGAAATATCCGGGTTTTTTTTGGATAACTAAATCCCAGATATTGCTACATCCTCTGTGTTTGTGGATTCCGGATATTATCACGAACTTTATTGTTTTGAATGCTTTTTATCAGAGAACATTTAATTTTGAGCTTGGAAACACTAATAGGTTCCACATGGAGACAGCAGCTCTACACATTCGTATTTTCTAGGGAGAAAGCTAGAGGAACTGCGACAAACAAACATGATATTTCTGTTTCTATAGATGACATTTTATGCACTTGCCTAACGAAAAGACTTTGCTTTTCTCCAAAACCATTTTTACTGTAAATATCTCCGTCCATTTTATACGAATTCCACACCAGTTGACCGGATATGATTGGATGTAACAAGAAATATCCGGTTTTCTTTTGGCTAACTCAATCCCAGATATTGCTACAGCCCCTGTCTTTGAGTATTCCTGATATTTTCTACGGACTTTATTGTTTTGAATGTTTTTTTCAGGGAACATTTAATTTTGTGCCTGGAATCACTAATTGATTCCACATGGAGACACCAGCTCTACACATTCATATTTTCTAGGGAGAATGCTACAGGAAATTCGGCAAACAAACAGGATATTTCTGTTTGTATAGATGACATTTTATGCACTTGTATAACGAAAAGACTTTGCTTTTCTCCAAAAACATATTTACTGTGATTTTCTCGGTACACTTCTTACAAATTCCACACCAGTTTGTCCAGATATGACTGTATGAAAACGGAAATATCCGGTTTTTTTTGGCTAACAATATGCCAGATATTGCTACATCCTCTGTGTTTGTGGATTCCTGATATTATCACGAACTTTATTGTTTTGAATGCTTTTTATAAGAGAACATTTAATTTTGAGCTTGGAAACACTAATAGGTTCCACATGGAGACAGCAGCTCTACACATTCGTATTTTCTAGGGAGAAAGCTAGAGGAACTGCGACAAACAAACATGATATTTCTGTTTGTATAGATGACATTTTATGCACTTGCCTAACGAAAAGACTTTGCTTTTCTCCAAAACCATTTTTACTGTAAATATCTCCGTCCATTTTATACGAATTCCACACCAGTTGACCGGATATGATTGGATGTAACAAGAAATATCCGGTTTTCTTTTGGCTAACTCAATCCCAGATATTGCTACAGCCCCTGTGTTTGTGTATTCCTGATATTTTCCACGGACTTTATTGTTTTGAATGTTCTTTTCAGGGAATATTTAATTTTGTGCTTGGAATCACTAATTGATTCCACATGGAGACACCAGCTCTACACATTCATATTTTCTAGGGAGAATGCTACAGGAAATTCAGCAAACAAACAGGATATTTCTGTTTGTATAGATGACATTTTATGCACTTGCATAACGAAAAGACTTTGCTTTTCTCCAAAAACATATTTACTGTGATTTTCTCGGTACACTTCATACAAATTCCACACCAGTTTGTCCAGATATGACTGTATGAAAACGGAAATATCCGGGGTATTTTGGCTAACAAAATCCCAGATATTGCTACATCCTCTGTGTTTGTGGATTCCTGATATTATCACGAACTTTATGGTTTTGAATGCTTTTTATCAGAGAACATTTAATTTTGAGCTTGGAAACACTAATAGGTTCCACATGGAGACAGCAGCTCTACATATTCGTATTTTCTAGGGAGAAAGCTAGAGGAACTGCGACAAACAAACATGACATTTCTGTTTGTATAGATGACATTTTATGCACTTGCCTAACGAAAAGACTTTGCTTTTCTCCAAAACCATTTTTACTGTAAATATCTCCGTCCATTTTATACGAATTCCACACCAGTTGACCGGATATGATTGGATGTAACAAGAAATATCCGGTTTTCTTTTGGCTATCTCAATCCCAGATATTGCTACAGCCCCTGTGTTTGTGTATTCCTGATATTTTCCACGGACTTTATTGTTTTGAATGTTTTTTATCAGGGAACATTTAATTTTGTGCTTGGAATCACTAATTGATTCCACATGGAGACACCAGCTCTACACATTCATATTTTCTAGGGAGAATGCTACAGGAAATTCGGCAAACAAACAGGATATTTCTGTTTGTATAGATGACATTTTATGCACTTGCATAATGAAAAGACTTTGCTTTTCTCCAAAAACATATTTACTGTGATTTTCTCGGTACACTTCATACAAATTCCACACCAGTTTGTCTACATATTTGTATTTTCTAGGGAGAAAGCTAGAGGAACTGCGGCAAACAAACAAGATATTTCTGTTTGTATGGATGACATTTTATGCACTTGCCTAACAAAAAGACTTTTCTTTTCTCCAAAACCATTTTTACTTGGGTTTCTCAGTCCATTGCATACGAACGCCATACCACTTTTTCCGGATATGACTGGATGAAAACAGAAATATGCGGCTGTGTTTTGGCTAACTCAATCCGAAATATTGTGAAAGCCTCTCTGTTTGTGTTTTCTGGATATTATCAACGGACTTTATTTTTTTGCATGATTTTTAATGGGGAACATTTTATTTTGAGCTTGGAATCACTAATTGCTTCCACATGGATACACCGGAACTACACATTCGTATTTTCTAGGGAGTAAGCTAGAGCAACCGCGCCAAATAAAAATGATATTTCTGTTTGTATAGATGACATTTTATGCACTTCCCTAATGGAAAGACTTTGCTTTTCTCCAAAAACATTTTTACTGTGATTTTCTCGGTCCATTGCATACGAATTCTACTCCAGTTTTTCCGGATATGACTTGATGAAAACGGAAATATATGGTTGTGTTTTGGCTAACTCAATCCGAAATATTGTGAAAGCCTCTGTGTTTGTGTTTTCTGGATATTATCAACGGACTTTATATTTTTTTCTTTTTTTAAAAATTTTATTTAATGAATATAAATTTCCAGTGTACAGCTTATGGATTACAATGGCTTCCCCCTCCCATAACTTCCCTCCCACCACAACCCTCCCCTCTCCCGCTCCCTCTCCCCTTTCATTTGCATCAAGATTCATTTTCAATTCTCTTTATATACAGAAGATCAAGTTATTATATATGAAGATTTCAACAGTTTGCACCCACATAGAAACACAAAGTGAAACATACTATTTGAGTACTAGTTATAGCATTAAATCACAATGGACAGCACATTAAGGACAGAGATCCCACATGAGGAGCAAGTGCACAGTGGTTCCTGTTGTTGACCCAACAAATTGACACTCTAGTTCATGGTGCCAGTAACCATCCTATGGAAGCCTTCCATGTTTACCGACTCTGATCATATTTAGACAAGGTCATAAAAGACAGAGTGAGGATAGTAACCAATGATCCTAAGAGTGGCATTTACCAGGTCTAAACAATTGTACAGCATTAAGTGGGGAAGAGAACCATCAGTACACACAGGTTGGGAGTAGAGCCATTGGTGGTAGAGTAGAGGTTATGATTACAAAGGAATGAGGCCCAAGTGCACTAGACAGGGCCTAGGACAAAGGACAGAGTCATTATTAGAGGAGCTAAGAAAGGTGCTGTCTAAGCTACAAGTAATTTTTCTGATTGAGAGGCAAATAGAACCTGATAGAAGGGGCTTGATAATTATCTGGTGGGCTTTAGGACTTGTAAATTCAGAGGCCCAGACCTATCTATCTCTTCACATGGGGTACATCCTAAGGGAGGTGTGAACCTCCTAGGGGAAGGCACTCTGTTGACTTTCATTACTTGGCTGGCCTGGGAGGAGCGCTGGCCAGGTAAATGCAGGGGGCATCTCTAACAAGAAATTTACAGTTCTGCCTGCAATGTTGCTGACCCTACTTGACCAAACCCTCAGCTGCAGTGGTCACTTTGGAAGTTGGGCTGAGTGAAGGGCTTTTCAGCTTAGAGCCAATAAGATCTGTGGCTCTGACCTGGGCATCCTTCGACTCCAGGGCAGGTCCATTTCCAGTGATCCAACTCTTGGCAGAGCTGCCAGAGCTCTTCACAGGCTGACTTCTGCTGAAGCCCAGGCTTACCACATTGAAAGCCACTGCAGTTGACTGGCCTGTTGGGTCTCCTTGAGGGCAGATCACTGTACAGATCAGCCATTAATAGGCCTGCCACCCATTGTTTCTGATGCCGAGCTTTCTTTTCCTCCTGGTTTGTGTTAAAGCAGACCAGAGGATGCAAGTCAAGGGAGTGCCCGTTTCCCATCTCTAATCTTCTGCGGCCTGAACTACAAGTCTATAATCACAGGCATGTTCTGCAGTAGTTTTTCTAAGGTAGACAATGCCCATGAGGAAAATTATATTCCCACTTGAAAACTTTCTTTCCCTTTGGTCTGAAAGGGAGGTTTTTTCTACTTACTGTATACTTCGCTGATGGCAAAGTGAATCTACTATGAGATTATTATTTAAGTTCTTATTTTGGCTATGCTATTACAGAAAAATGTTAGCCATCTCTTTTATAAGGTCTAAAGATTAAATTGTGCGTCCCACAGATTCAGTTATAATAGAATAAGTTTCCTCCATTGAAGAGAATAGAGAAATGAAAGAACAAGTTGGGCTTAGAATAGACAAATGAGGGAGCAAGTCCTAGATCGCTTGCTGACAATAGCAATATTACATGAATACTTAGCAAATAGTTTCAGCCATTAGATAACAACTTAAGAAAACATTTACCAGAAGGTCCAATGCCTTCTATAAATTTTAAGAATAATGTATTTGAAAACACCTCTTAAATATCTAACATGGTGTAGCTTATGGGCAATCTTATCTATAAGCCATTTAAAATAAAACTCTTAATAAAATTTCCCCATGTGGACATACAATATGTACACACATATAACATAGCATAATAGACCAATATACCAATTTTAATAATAGCTTTTAAAATCTTTAACTCTTTTTGTAGATTGCCAATGGATTTGAATTGCTTTTTGTTTTTAGTAACCTCAGTTAACCATACTTTCTCTCAGTTGGTACTGTTAATACATTATTGGCTTCATCTGTTTACAGAGCCATCCCAAAGTACTGAATGCAACAAAAGTAGCTGGAAAAAGTGCATAGGAACCTATAGGAGGACAGCTAAACACAGAACCAACAACGCTTTAGTTTTATGAGCAGCACATCATATATAACTATGGATGACAAAAGACTTTAAGTCGCCATGTTTAAAATTATAAACTCATCAACCAACAAGAGGCACTTGCTTACTTCACAGTATTTTTGAAAGCACCTGTAGGATTTTACAAGTATTTAACCCTTTAGGCCTCTAGGGCTTTCTCATTAAGATAACTATCATGTCTAGTAACACAAGATCATTAGACTTTTTAATTCTCAAACATTTGTATTAATAGCATTTTCCATTATAGAAACTTAAAGTCTGGTACCACATCACATCCTGACAGTCCTTCTAATATAATCCAAATAGCCTGCTTAGTTGGTGTCTCTATAAGATGAGAGACATAGGTCCTTCGATTTTTTCAGTTGGGCCCAAACTGGAAAAACCAAACTCCAGGATTTACTGGAAATTTTAGAGACCAGATTGTTTGGAACTTTGATTTTTTGAATGCCTGTCAAGAATGCCAAGAAGGCTCAAAATCCAAAATATCTGGTTGAAATAAGATTCCTTAAGATCATGACATAACATAGACCAAATTTGATCATTGTTACAAGGTGGCTATTCAAATCTTTGAACATAAGCACCTATTTAAATAACCCATAGTTCTTAATAAAAATTCAGCTGTTTTTGAACAATTAGAATTTAACAGACATCAAGAGCACATAATAGATTACTTTAACACATTGCTTTAACAGAGCATCAGAGTTTAATTCTATGTCAAAGAGAAATTGAGCTTCCTGTGATCTTTTGCTGTGAGGTTTCCTTCCTTTTCCTTCTTTCATATTGGTGACCGTGTTTCTGTGTTTCTGTGTGTAACACATCTTTAAGCATCTTTGGCAGGGCAGGATGAGTGGCAACAAATTCTTTCAGTTTCTGTTTGCTATGAAAAGTCTTAATTTCACCTTCATTCACAAATGAGAGCTTTGCAGGATATAGTATTCTGGGCTGGCAGTTTTTCTCTCTTAGTACCTGGGCTATGTCTCGCCATTCCCTTCTAGCTTGCAGGGTTTCTGTTGAGAAGTCTGCTGTGAGTCTAATTGGAGATCCTCTAAGAGTAATCTGACGTTTCTCTCTTGCACATTTTAGGATCTTCTCTTTATGTTTCACTGTGGTGAGTTTGATTACAACATGTCGTGGTGAGGATCTCTTTTGGTCATGTTTATTAGGGGTTCTATAAGCTTCCTGTACTAAGATGCCTCTGTCCTTCTCCAAACCTGGGGAATTTTCTGCTAGTATCTCACTGAAAATGCCTTCTAATCCTTTCTCCCTCTCCATGCCTTCAGGAACTCCTAGAACCCGAATGTTGGGTTTTTTAATAGTATCCTGTAGATTCCTGACAATATTTTTTAGATTTCTGATTTCTTCTTCTTTTCTTTGGTTTGCCTGTTTCCTTTCCTGTTCTCCGTCTTCTAAGTCTGATATTCTCACTTCTGCTTCGCCCTTTCTGTTTTTAAGGCTCTCTAATGTGTTTGTCATTTGATCTATTGAATTCTTCATTTCATTATGATTTCTCGTCACTATCACAGTTTCTTGTTCCACTAGTCGTTTCATTTCATTTTGATTCCTCCTTAATATTTCATTTTCACGAGAGAGATTTTCTATCTTGTCCATTAAGGATTTCTGTAGTTCAAGAATTTGTTTTTGAGAACTTCTTAATGTTCTTATCAATTTTTGGAGATCCGCTTCTTGCATTTCTTCGATTTCATCATCTTCATAATCTTGAATTGGGGTGTTTTTTTCATTTGGGGGCGTCATAGTGTCTTCCTTGTTCTCGTTAGCTTGGTTTTTGTGTTTGTTGTTTGGCATGTTGGAGATATTTGGTTTCTTCACTGTGGTGTTTTTTCTTGTTACACTATGGCTCTATATTAAGTGGACTGTCTGCTTTCAGTGGAGTCTTAGAGGCTTGAGATGAGTGTGGACTGAGAGCTGTGTTTGGTTCCTCAGGGTTGAGGGTGTGTCAAAGATGACACTCCCAGGTTAGGTGTGGTAAATGTCTCTTTCTTTTTTTGATTCAAAAGGGAAGTAATTCTGCACAGCTGAACGTAATTGGAGGTAGTTAGCAGGCAAATGATATACCCACAGGAGCCAGAGATCAGAAGCTCTTTCCCAAGAACCACACAGGAAATCTGTGCTGCCCTCAGTGTGGGCTCCAATTCTCCTGCCGTCTCCCACTGGGTTGCCAAGTTAGATCCTAACCTCCTGTTATTTCACCCCTCCCCCCAGAGTCAGGTGATACTGCTAGCCTCAGGGCCGGTGCAGAACTGAGGTCGCCCTGCTTATGACATATGTCCAAAATGGCGCCTGCTCTGTCTTGCTCAAGTTTGAGAGGTGAGCGGAGAGAGAGAAACTTGTGTCCGTATCGGTCACTTTTTAATTTTTTTCCTCTCTCTCTTCTAGTTAGCCTGGTGAATTTTTCCCCACGGAGTTTCAAGCCTCGTTCCCTCTAGCCACCTCTTTCCACTTGCCCGCTGGTGTCTCGGGCTATTGAGATTCAGCTCTCCTCACGTTCCAAAACTGGTGTGTTGAGTCTGCCGCTGGTGTCCCGAATTCGGGCTCCCACGCTCTCCACGCAGCTAGACTGTGAATCACTAGTTCCAGAACTGTTTCCTCTGCTGTTTCATCCCCTACTCTTCCTTGACCCTGCAGTATCTCCACTTATATTAAACTGTCTCTCCCCCGGACTAATAGTGTGCTCCCTGCCTATGCCGCCATCTTGCCAATCTCCTAATTTCCTATACGGACTTTATTCTTTTGAATGTTTTTTATCGGGGAACATTTTATTTTGAGCTTGCATAAAGTAATTGGTTCCACATGGAGACACCAGCTGAACATATTCGTATTTTCAAGTAGAAAGCTAGAGGAACTGCGGCAAACAAACATGATATTTCTGTTTGTATAGATGACATTTTATGCACTTGCCTAACGAAAAGACTTTGCTTTTATCCAAAACCATTTTTACTGTGATTTTCTCGGTCCATTGCATACGAATTACACTACAGTTTTTACGGATATGACTGGAAGAAACCGGAAATATCCGGTTGTGTTTTGGCTAACTCAATTCCGGATATTGCTACAGCCTCTGTGTTTGTGTATTCCTGATATTTTCCACGGACTTTATTGCTTTCAATGTTTTTTTATCAGGGAACATTTAATTTTGATCTTGGAAACACTAATTGGTTCCACATGGAGACACCAGCTCTACACATTCGTATTTTCTACGGAAAAGCTAGAGGAACTGCGGCAAACAAACATGATATTTCTGTTTGCATAGATGACATTTTATGCACTTGCCTAACTAAAAGCCTTTGCTTTTCTCCAAAACCATATTTACTGTGATTTTCTCGGTCCATTGCATACGAATTCCACACCACTTTGTCCGGATATGACTGGATAAAACCGGAAACATCCGGTTTTTTTTAGCTAACTCAATCTGAAATATTGTGAAAGCCTCTGTATTTGTGTTTTATGGATATTATCGCTGGACTTTATTGTTTTGAATGTTTTTATCAGGGAATATTTAATTTGTACCATTGAAATAACTAAATGGTTCATCAGGGGAACACCAGCTCTACACATTGGTATATTCTAGGGAGACTGCTAGAGGAACTGCTGTAAATAAACATGATATTTCTGTTTGTATCGATGACATTTTAGGCACTTGCCTAAGGAAAAGACTTTGCTTTTCTTCAAAACCATTTTTACTGTGATTTTCTCGGTCCGTTGCACATGAATTCCACACGACTTTGTCCAGATATGACTGGATGGAACCGGAAATATCCAGTTTTGTTTTGGCTAATTCAATCCCAGATATTGCTACAGCCTCTGTGTTTGTGTATTCCTGATATTATCCACGGACTTCATTGTTTGTATGGTTTTTATAAGGGAACATTTAATTTTGTGCTTGGAAACACTAATTGGTTCCACATGGAGACACCAGCTCTACACATTCGTATTTTCTAGGGAGAAATCTAGAGGAACTGTGACAAACAAACATGATATTTCTGTTTTTTATAGATGACATTTTATGCATTTGCCTAACGAAAAGACTTTGCTTTTATCCAAAACCATTGTTTGTGTGATTTTCTCGGTCCATTGCATGCGAATTCCTCAACACTTTATCCGGATATGACTGGATGAAACCGGAAGTATCTGGATTTTTTTTGGCTAACTCAATGCGAAATATTGTGAAAATCTCTATCTTTGTGTTTTCTGGATATTATCGATGGATTTTATTATTTGAATGTTTTATCGGGAACATTTAATTTTGTACCATAGAAACACTAACTGCTTCATCATGGAAATACCAGCTCTAGACATTCGTATTTTCTAGGTAGAAAGCTAGAGGAACTGCGGGAAACAAACCTGATATTTCTGTTTGAATAGATGTCATTTTATGCACTTGCCTAACGAAAAGACTTTGCTTTTCTCCAAAACCATTTTTACTGTGATTCTCTCGGTCCATTGCATACGAATTCCACACCAGTTTGTCCGGGTATGACTGGATGAAACCGGTAATATCCAGTTTAGTTTTGGCTAACTCAATCCCAGATATTGCTACAGCCTCTGTGTTTGTGTATTCCTGATATTATCCACTGACTTTATTGTTTTGAATGTTTTTTACAGGGAACATTTTATTTTGAGCTTGGATACAGTAATTGGTTCCACATGGAGTCACCAGCTCTACTTATTCGTATTTTCTAGGGAGAAAGCTAGAGAAACTGCGACAAACAAACATGATATTTTTCTTTGTATAGATGACATTTTATGCACTTGCCTAACGAAAAGACTTTGCTTTTCTCCAAAACCATTTTTACTGTGATTTTCTCGTTCCATTGCATAGGAATTCCACACCAGTTTGTCTGGATATGACTGGCTGAAATCGGAAATATCCGGTTTTGTTTTGGCTAACTCATCCCCAGATATTTCTACAGCCTCTGTGTTTGTGTTTTCTGGATATTATCAACGGACTTTATTGTTTTCAATATTTTTATCGGGGAATATTTTATTTTGAGCTTGGATACAGTAAATGGTCCACATGAGGACACCAGCTCTACATATTCGTATTTTCTATTGTGAAAGCCTCTGTGTTTGTGTATTCCTGATATTATCCACCGACTTTATTGTTTTGAACTTTTTTATCAGGGAACATTAAATTTTGTACCGTTGAAACACTAATTGGCTCATCATCATGGGGACACCAGCTCTACACATTCGTAATTTCTAGGGAGAAAGCTAGAGGAACTGTGGCAAACAACATGATATTTCTGTTTGTATAGATGACATTTTATGCACTTGACTAACGAAAAGACTTTGCTTTTCTCCAAAACCATTTTTACTGTGATGTTCTCAGTCCATTGCATACGAATTCCACACCAGTTTGTGTGGATATGACTGGATGAAACCAGAAATATCCAGGGTTGTTTTGATTCACTCAATCCCAGATGTTGCTACAGACTCTGTGTTTGTATTTTGCTGATATTATCCACAGACTTTATTGTCTTCAATGTTTGTGTTCAGGGAATAGTTAATTTTGTTCTTGGAAACCCTAATTGGTTCCACATGGAGACACCAGCTCTACACATTCATATTTTCTAGGGAGAAAATTAGAGGAACTGCGACAAACAAACATGATATTTCTGTTTGTATAGATGACATTTTATGCACTTGCCTAACAAAAAGACATTGCTTTTCTCCAAAACCATTTTTACTGTGATTTTATCGGTCCATTGCATAGGAATTCCACACAGTTTGTCTGGATATGAATGGATGAAACCAGAAATATCCAGTTGTGTTTTGGCTAACTCAATTCGAAATATTGTGATAGCCTCTGTGTTTGTGTTTTCTGGACATTATCGATGGACTTTATTGTTTTGAATGTTTTTATCAGGGAACTTTTCATTTTGTACCGTAGAAACTCTAATTGGTTCATCATGGGGACACCAGCTCTACACATTCGGATTTTCTAGGGAGAAAATTAGAGGAACTGCGACAAACAAACATGATATTTCTGTTTGTATCGATGACATTTTATGCACTTGCCTAACAAAAAGACTTTGCTTTTCTTCAAAACCATTTTTCTGTGATTTTCTCGGTACAATTCATATGAATTCCACACCAGTTTGTCCGGATATGACTGGATGAAACCTGCAATATCTGGTTTTGTTTTGGCTAACTCAATCCCAGAGATTGCTACAGCCTCTGTGTTTGTGTATTCCTGATATTATCCACGGACTTTATTGTTTTGAATGTTTTTTATCAGGGAACATTTAATTTTGTGCTTGGAATCACTAATTGGTTCATCATGGGGACACCAGCTCTACACATTTGTATTTTCTAGGGAGAAAGCTAGAGGAACTGCAGCAAAGAAACATGATATTTCTGTTTGTAGTGATGATATTTTATGCACTTGCATAACGAAAAGACTTTGCTTTTCTCCAAAACCATTTTTACTCTGATTTAATCAGCACATTGCATACGAATTCCATACCACTTTGTCCTGATATGACTGGAGGAAACCAGAAATATCTGGTCGTCTTTTGGCTAACTCATGTGAAATATTGCTACAGCCTCTGTGTTTGTGTATTCCTGTTATTATCCACGGACTTTATTGTTTTGAATGCTATTTTTCAGGGAATATTTAATTTTGCGCTTGGAAACAATAATTGGTTCCGCATGGAGACACCAACTCTACACATTCCTATTTTCTAGGGAGAAAGCTAGAGGAACTTCGGCAAACAAACATGATATTTCTAATTCGATAGATGACATTTTCTGCACTTGCCTAACGAAAAGACTTTGGTTTTTTTCAAAACCATTTTTACTGTGAATATCTCGGTCCATTGCATACGAATTCCACACCACTTTGTCAAATATGACTGGATGAAACCGGAAATATCCGGTTTTGTTTTTTTAACTCAATCCCAGATATTGATACAGCCTGTGTGTTTGTTTTTTCTGGATACTATCAATAGACTTTATTGTTTTGAGTGCTTTTTATTGGGGGACATTTTATTTTGAGCTTAGATACAGTAATTGGTTCCACATGGAGACACCAGCTCTACACATTCGTATTTTCTAGGGAGAAAGCTAGAGGAACTGCGGCAAACAAACATGATATTTCTGTTTGTATCGATGACATTTTATGCACTTGCCTAACGAAAAGACTTTGCTTTTCTCCAAAACCATTTTTACTGTGAATATCTCGGTCCATTGCATACGAATTCCACACCACCTTGTGCGGACATTTATGGATGAAACCAAAAATATCCGGTTGTGATTTGGCTAACTCAATACGAAATATTGTGAAAGCCTCTGTGTTTGTGTATTCCTGATATTATCCACCGACTTTATTGTTTTGAACTTTTTTATCAGGGAACATTTAATTTTGAACCGTTGAAACACTAATTGGCTCATCATCATGGGGACACCAGCTCTACACATTCGTATTTTCTAGGGAGAAAGCTAGAGGAACTGCGGCAAACAAACATGATATTTCTGTTTGTATAGATGACATTTGATGCACTTACCTAAAGAAAATATTTTGCTTTTCTCCAAAACCATTTGTACTGTGATTTTCTCCGTCCAATGCATAAGAATTCCAAACCACTTTGTCCGGATATGACTGGATGAAACCAGAACTATCCGGTTGTGTTTTGGCTAAGTCAATCCAAAATATTGCTACAGCCTCTGTGTTTGTGTTTTCTGGACATTATCGAGGGACTTTATTGTTTTGAATGTTTTTATCAGGAAACATTCCATGTTGTACCGTAGAAACACGAATTGGTTCCACATGGAGACACCAGCTCTACACATTCGTATTTTCTAGGGAGAAAGCTAGAGGAACTGTGGCAAACAACATGATATTTCTGGTTGTATAGATGACATTTTATGCACTTGACTAAAGAATAGACTTTGCTTTTCTCCAAAACCTTTTTTACTGTGATGTTCTCAGTCCATTGATACGAATTCCACACCAGTTTGTGTGGATATGACTGGATGAAACCAGAAATATCCAGGGTTGTTTTGATTCACTCAATCCCAGATGTTGCTACAGACTCTGTGTTTGTATTTTGCTGATATTATCCACAGACTTTATTGTTTTCAATGTTTGTGTTCAGGGAATATTTAATTTTGTTCTTGGAAACCCTAATTGGTTCCACATGGAGACACCAGCTCTACACATTCATATTTTCTAGGGAGAAAATTAGAGGAACTGCGGCAAACAAACATGATATTTCTGTTTGTATAGATGACATTTTATGCACTTGCCTAACAAAAAGACATTGCTTTTCTCCAAAACCATTTTTACTGTGATTTTCTCGGTCCATTGCATACAAATCCCAAACCACTTTGTCTGGATATGACTGGATGAAACCAGAAATATCCGGTTGTGTTTTGGCTAACTCAATCCGAAATATTGCTACAGCCTCTGTGTTTGTGTTTTCTGTATAATATCGAGGGACTTTATTGTTTTGAATGTTTTTATCAGGGAACATTTCATTATGTACCGTAGAAACACTAATTGCTTCATCATGAGGACACCAGCTCTACACATTCGTATTTTCTAGGGAGAAAGCTAGAGGAACTGCGGCAAACAAACATGATATATCTGTTTGTATACATGACATTTTATGCACTTGCCTAACGAAAAGACTTTGCTTTTCTCCAAAACCATTTTTACTGTGATTTTCTCGTTCCATTGCATAGGAATTCCACACCAGTTTGTCTGGATATAACTGGCTGAAATCGGAAATATCCGGTTTTGTTTTGGCTAACTCATCCCCAGATATTTCTACAGCCTCTGTGTTTGTGTTTTCTGGATATTATCAACGGACTTTATTGTTTTGAATATTTTTATCGGGGAATATTTTATTTTGAGCTTGGATACAGTAAATGGTCCACATGGAGACACCAGCTCTACATATTCGTATTTTCTAGGGAGAAAGCTAGAGGAACTGCGGCAAACAAACATGATATTTCTGTTTGTATAGATGACAATTTATGCACTTGCCTAACGTAAAGACTTTGCTTTTCTCCAAAACCATGTGTAGTGTGCTTTTCTCGGTCCATTGCATACGAATTCCACACCACTTCGTCTGGATATGACTGGATGAAACGAGAAATATCCGGTAGTGTTATGCCTAACTCATTCCGAAATATTGCGAAACCTCTGTGTTTCTGTTTTGTGGATATTATCGATGGACTTATTGTTTTGAATGTTTTTATCAGGGAACATTTAATTTTGTACCGTTGAAACACTAATTGGTTCATCATGGGGACACCAGCTCTACACATTCGTATTTTCTAGGGAGAAAGCTAGAGGAACTACGGTAAACAAACATGATACTTCTGTTTATGTAGATGACATTTTTTGCAATTTCCTAACGAAAAGACTTTGTTTTTATCCAAAACCACTTTTACTGAGATTTTCTGGGTCCATTGCATATGAATTCCACAGCAGTTTTTCTGGATATGACTGGATGAAACCGGAAATATCCGGTTTTGTTTTGGCTAACTCAATCCCAGATATTGCTACAGCCTCTGTGTTTGTGTATTCCTGATATTATCAATGGACTTTATCGTTTTGAATATTTTTTATCGGGGAACATTTTATTTTTAGCTTGGATACAGTAATTGGTTCCACATGGAGACACCAGCTCTACACATTCGTATTTTCTAGGGAGAAAGCTAGAGGAACTGCGGCAAAGAAACATGATATTTCTGTTTGTCTAGATGACATTTTATGTATTTCCCTAATGAAAAGACTTTGCTTTTCTCCAAAACCATTTTTACTGTGATTTTCTCGGTCCATTGCATAGGAATTCCACACCAGTTTTTCTGGATATGACTGGATGAAACCAGAAACATCTGGTTGTCTTTTGGCTAACTCAATCTGAAGTATTGCTACAGCCTCTGTGTTCTGTTTTGTGGATATTATCGATGGATTAATCATTTTGAAGGTTTTTTTTTTATCGTGGAACATTTTTTGTACCGTTGAAACACTAATTGTTTCATCATGGATACAACAGCTCTACACATTCGTATTTTCTAGGGAGAAACTAGAGGAACTGTGGCAAACAAACATGATATTTCTGTTTGTATAGATGACAATTTATGCACTTGCCTATCGGAAAGACTTTGCTTTTCTCCAAAACCATGTGTAGTGTGCTTTTCTCGGTCCATTGCATATGAATTCCACACCACTTCGTCTGGATATGACTGGATGAAACCAGAAATATCCAGTTGTGTTATGCCTAACTCAATCTGTAATACTGTGAAACCTCTGTGTTTCTGTTTTTTGGATATTATCGATGGACTTATTGTTTTGAATGTTTTTATCAGGGAACATTTAATTTTGTACCATTGAAACACTAATTTGTTCATCATGGGAACACCAGCTCTAAACATTTGTATGTTCTAGGGAGAAAGCTAGAGGAACTGTGGCAAACAAACATGATACTTCTGTTTATATAGATGACATTTTATGCAATTTCCTAACGAAAAGACATTGCGTTTATCCAAAACAATTTTTATTGTGATTTTCTCGGTCCATTGCATATGAATTCCACAGCAGTTTTTCCGGATATGACTGGATGAAACCGGAAATATCTGGTTTTGTTTTCTCTACCTCAATCCCAGATATTGCTACAGCCTCTGTGTTTGTGTATTCCTGATATTATCCACGGACTTTATTGTTTTGAATGTTTTTTTTCAGGGAACATTTAATTTTGTGCTTGGAAACACTAATTGGTTTCACATGGAGACACCAGCTCTACACATTTGTATTTTCTAGGGAGAAAGCTAGCGGAACTGCGACAAACATGATATTTCTGTTTGTATAGATGACATTTTATGCACTTGCCTAACAAAAAGACATTGCTTTTCTCCAAAACCATTTTTACTGTGATTTTCTCGGTCCATTGAATCTGAATTCCACACCACTTTGTCCGGATATGACTGGATGAAACCAGAAATATCCAGTTGTGTTTTGGCTAACTCAATTCGAAATATTGTGATAGCCTCTGTGTTTGTGTTTTGTGGACATTATCGATGGACTTTATTGTTTTGAATGTTTTTATCAGGGAACTTTTCATTTTGTACCGTAGAAACTCTAATTGGTTCATCATGGGGACACCAGCTCTACACATTCGTATTTTCTAGGGAGACTGTAGGATGAACTGCGGGAAACAAACATGATATTTCTGTTTGTATCGATGACATTTTATGCACTTGCCTAACAAAAAGACTTTGCTTTTCTTCAAAACCATTTTTCTGTGATTTTCTCGGTACAATTCATATGAATTCCACACCAGTTTGTCCGGATATGACTGGATGAAACCTGCAATATCTGGTTTTGTTTTGGCTAACTCAATCCCAGAGATTGCTACAGCCTCTGTGTTTGTGTATTCCTGATACTATCCACGGACTTTATTGTTTTGAATGTTTTTTATCAGGGAACATTTAATTTTGTGCTTGGAATCACTAATTAGTTCCACATGGAGACACCAGCTCTACACATTTGTATTTTCTAGGGAGAAAGCTAGAGGAACTGCAGCAAAGAAACATGATATTTGTGTTTGTATTGATGATATTTTATGCACTTGCGTAACGAAAAGACTTTGCTTTTCTCCAAAACCATTTTTACTCTGATTTTCTCAGCACATTGCATACGAATTCCATACCTTTGTCCTGATATGACTGGAGGAAACCAGAAATATCTGGTCGTCTTTTGGCTAACTCATGTGAAATATTGCTACAGCCTCTGTGTTTGTGTATTCCTGTTATTATCCATGGACTTTATTGTTTTGAATTTTTTTTTCAGGGAATATTTAATTTTGCGCTTGGAAACAATAATTGGTTCCACATGGAGACACCAGCTCTACACATTCCTATTTTCTAGGGAGAAAGCTAGAGGAACTTCGGCAAACAAACATGATATTTCTAATTCTATAGATGAAATTTTCTGCACATGCCTAACGAAAAGACTTTGGTTTTTTTCAAAACCATTTTTACTGTGAATATCTCGGTCCATTGCATACGAATTCCACACCACTTTGTCAAATATGACTGGATGAAACCGGAAATATCCGGTTTTGTTTTTTTAACTCAATCCCAGATATTGATACAGCCTGTGTGTTTGTTTTTTGTGGATACTATCAATAGACTTTATTGTTTTGAGTGCTTTTTATTGGGGGACATTTTATTTTGAGCTTAGATACAGTAATTGGTTCCACATGGAGACACCAGCTCTACACATTCGTATTTTCTAGGGAGAAAGCTAGAGGAACTGCGGCAAACAAACATGATATTTCTGTTTGTATCGATGACATTTTATGCACTTGCCTAACGAAAAGACTTTGCTTTTCTCCAAAACCATTTTTACTGTGAATATCTCGGTCCATTGCATACGAATTCCACACCACCTTGTGCGGACATTTATGGATGAAACCAGAAATATCCGGTTGTGATTTGGCTAACTCAATACGAAATATTGTGAAAGCCTCTGTGTTTGTGTATTCCTGATATTATCCACCGACTTTATTGTTTTGAACTTTTTTATCAGGGAACATTTAATTTTGAACCGTTGAAACACTAATTGGCTCATCATCATGGGGACACCAGCTCTACACATTCGTATTTTCTAGGGAGAAAGCTAGAGGAACTGCGGCAAACAAACATGATATTTCTGTTTGTATAGATGACATTTGATGCACTTACCTAAAGAAAATATTTTGCTTTTCTCCAAAACCATTTGTACTGTGATTTTCTCCGTCCAATGCATAAGAATTCCAAACCACTTTGTCCGGATATGACTGGATGAAACCAGAACTATCCAGTTGTGTTTTGGCTAAGTCAATCCAAAATATTGCTACAGCCTCTGTGTTTGTGTTTTCTGGACATTATCGAGGGACTTTATTGTTTTGAATGTTTTTATCAGGAAACATTCCATGTTGTACCATAGAAACACGAATTGGTTCCACATGGAGACACCAGCTCTACACATTCGTATTTTCTAGGGAGAAAGCTAGAGGAACTGTGGCAAACAACATGATATTTCTGGTTGTATAGATGACATTTTATGCACTTGACTAAAGAATAGACTTTGCTTTTCTCCAAAACCTTTTTTACTGTGATGTTCTCAGTCCATTGATACGAATTCCACACCAGTTTGTGTGGATATGACTGGATGAAACCAGAAATATCCAGGGTTGTTTTGATTCACTCAATCCCAGATGTTGCTACAGACTCTGTGTTTGTATTTTGCTGATATTATCCACAGACTTTATTGTCTTCAATGTTTGTGTTCAGGGAATATTTAATTTTGTTCTTGGAAACCCTAATTGGTTCCACATGGAGACACCAGCTCTACACATTCATATTTTCTAGGGAGAAAATTAGAGGAACTGCGGCAAACAAACATGATATTTCTGTTTGTATAGATGACATTTTATGCACTTGCCTAACAAAAAGACATTGCTTTTCTCCAAAACCATTTTTACTGTGATTTTCTCGGTCCATTGCATACAAATCCCAAACCACTTTGTCTGGATATGACTGGATGAAACCAGAAATATCCGGTTGTGTTTTGGCTAACTCAATCCGAAATATTGCTACAGCCTCTGTGTTTGTGTTTTCTGTATAATATCGAGGGACTTTATTGTTTTGAATGTTTTTATCAGGGAACATTTCATTATGTACCGTAGAAACACTAATTGCTTCATCATGAGGACACCAGCTCTACACATTCGTATTTTCTAGGGAGAAAGCTAGAGGAACTGCGGCAAACAAACATGATATATCTGTTTGTATACATGACATTTTATGCACTTGCCTAACGAAAAGACTTTGCTTTTCTCCAAAACCATTTTTACTGTGATTTTCTCGTTCCATTGCATAGGAATTCCACACCAGTTTGTCTGGATATGACTGGCTGAAATCGGAAATATCCGGTTTTGTTTTGGCTAACTCATCCCCAGATATTTCTACAGCCTCTGTGTTTGAGTTTTCTGGATATTATCAACGGAATTTATTGTTTTGAATATTTTTATCGGGGAATATTTTATTTTGAGCTTGGATACAGTAAATGGTCCACATGGAGACACCAGCTCTACATATTCGTATTTTCTAGGGAGAAAGCTAGAGGAACTGCGGCAAACAAACATGATATTTCTGTTTGTATAGATGACAATTTATGCACTTGCCTAACGTAAAGACTTTGCTTTTCTCCAAAACCATGTGTAGTGTGCTTTTCTCGGTCCATTGCATACGAATTCCACACCACTTCGTCCGGATATGACTGGATGAAACCAGAAATATCCGGTAGTGTTATGCCTAACTCATTCCGAAATATTGCGAAACCTCTGTGTTTCTGTTTTGTGGATATTATCGATGGACTTATTGTTTTGAATGTTTTTATCAGGGAACATTTAATTTTGTACCATTGAAACACTAATTGGTTCATCATGGGGACACCAGCTCTACACATTCGTATTTTCTAGGGAGAAAGCTAGAGGAACTGCGGCAAAGAAACATGATATTTCTGTTTGTCTAGATGACATTTTATGTATTTCCCTAATGAAAAGACTTTGCTTTTCTCCAAAACCATTTTTACTGTGATTTTCTCGGTCCATTGCATAGGAATTCCACACCAGTTTGTCTGGATATGACTGGATGAAACCAGAAACATCTGGTTGTCTTTTGGCTAACTCAATCTGAAGTATTGCTACAGCCTCTGTGTTCTGTTTTGTGGATATTATCGATGGATTAATCGTTTTGAAGGTTTTTTTTTTTATCGTGGAACATTTTTTGTACCGTTGAAACACTAATTGTTTCATCATGGATACAACAGCTCTACACATTCGTATTTTCTAGGGAGAAACTAGAGGAACTGTGGCAAACAAACATGATATTTCTGTTTGTATAGATGACAATTTATGCACTTGCCTATCGGAAAGACTTTGCTTTTCTCCAAAACCATGTGTAGTGTGCTTTTCTCGGTCCATTGCATATGAATTCCACACCACTTCGTCTGGATATGACTGGATGAAACCAGAAATATCCAGTTGTGTTATGCCTAACTCAATCTGTAATACTGTGAAACCTCTGTGTTTCTGTTTTTTGGATATTATCGATGGACTTATTGTTTTGAATGTTTTTATCAGGGAACATTTAATTTTGTACCATTGAAACACTAATTTGTTCATCATGGGAACACCAGCTCTAAACATTTGTATGTTCTAGGGAGAAAGCTAGAGGAACTGCGGCAAACAAACATGATACTTCTGTTTATATAGATGACATTTTATGCAATTTCCTAACGAAAAGACATTGCGTTTATCCAAAACAATTTTTATTGTGATTTTCTCGGTCCATTGCATATGAATTCCACAGCAGTTTTTCCGGATATGACTGGATGAAACCGGAAATATCTGGTTTTGTTTTCTCTACCTCAATCCCAGATATTGCTACAGCCTCTGTGTTTGTGTATTCCTGATATTATCCATGGACTTTATTGTTTTGAATGTTTTTTTTCAGGGAACATTTAATTTTGTGCTTGGAAACACTAATTGGTTCCACATGGAGACACCAGCTCTACACATTTGTATTTTCTAGGGAGAAAGCTAGCAGAACTGCGACAAACAAACATGATATTTCTCTTTGTCTAGATGACATTTTATGCACTTGCCTAACAAAAAGACATTGCTTTTCTCCAAAAGCATTTTTACTGTGATTTTCTCGGTCCATTGAATCTGAATTCCACACCACTTTGTCCGGATATGACTGGATGAAACCAGAAATATCCAGTTGTGTTTTGGCTAACTCAATTCGAAATATTGTGATAGCCTCTGTGTTTGTGTTTTCTGGACATTATCGATGGACTTTATTGTTTTGAATGTTTTTATCAGGGAACTTTTCATTTTGTACCGTAGAAACTCTAATTGGTTCATCATGGGGACACCAGCTCTACACATTCGTATTTTCTAGGGAGACTGTAGGATGAACTGCGGGAAACAAACATGATATTTCTGTTTGTATCGATGACATATTATGCACTTGCCTAACGAAAAGACTTTGCTTTTCTTCAAAACCATTTTTCTGTGATTTTCTCGGTACAATTCATATGAATTCCACACCAGTTTGTCCGGATATGACTGGATGAAACCTGCAATATCTGGTTTTGTTTTGGCTAACTCAATCCCAGAGATTGCTACAGCCTCTGTGTTTGTGTATTCCTGATACTATCCACGGACTTTATTGTTTTGAATGTTTTTTATCAGGGAACATTTAATTTTGTGCTTGGAATCACTAATTAGTTCCACATGGAGACACCAGCTCTACACATTCGTATTTTCTAGGGAGAAAGCTAGAGGAACTGCAGCAAAGAAACATGATATTTGTGTTTGTATTGATGATATTTTATGCACTTGCGTAACGAAAAGACTTTGCTTTTCTCCAAAACCATTTTTACTCTGATTTTCTCAGCACATTGCATACGAATTCCATACCAGTTTGTCCTGATATGACTGGAGGAAACCAGAAATATCTGGTCGTCTTTTGGCTAACCCATGTGAAATATTGCTACAGCCTCTGTGTTTGTGTATTCCTGTTATTATCCATGGACTTTATTGTTTTGAATGTTTTTTTTCAGGGAATATTTAATTTTGCGCTTGGAAACAATAATTGGTTCCACATGGAGACACCAGCTCTACACATTCCTATTTTCTAGGGAGAAAGCTAGAGGAACTTCGGCAAACAAACATGATATTTCTAATTCGATAGATGACATTTTCTGCACTTGCCTAACGAAAAGACTTTGGTTTTTTTCAAAACCATTTTTACTGTGAATATCTCGGTCCATTGCATACGAATTCCACACCACTTTGTCAAATATGACTGGATGAAACCGGAAATATCCGGTTTTGTTTTTTTAACTCAATCCCAGATATTGATACAGCCTGTGTGTTTGTTTTTTGTGGATACTATCAAAAGACTTTATTGTTTTGAGTGCTTTTTATTGGGGGACATTTTATTTTGAGCTTAGATACAGTAATTGGTTCCACATGGAGACACCAGCTCTACACATTCGTATTTTCTAGGGAGAAAGCTAGAGGAACTGCGGCAAACAAACATGATATTTCTGTTTGTATCGATGACATTTTATGCACTTGCCTAACGAAAAGACTTTGCTTTTCTCCAAAACCATGTGTAGTGTGCTTTTCTTGGTCCATTGCATATGAATTCCACACCACTTCGTCTGGATATGACTGGATGAAACCAGAAATATCCAGTTGTGTTATGCCTAACTCAATCTGTAATACTGTGAAAGCTCTGTGTTTCTGTTTTTTGGATATTATCGATGGACTTATTGTTTTGAATGTTTTTATCAGGGAACATTTAATTTTGTACCATTGAAACACTAATTTGTTCATCATGGGAACACCAGCTCTAAACATTTGTATGTTCTAGGGAGAAAGCTAGAGGAACTGCGGCAAACAAACATGATACTTCTGTTTATATAGATGACATTTTATGCAATTTCCTAACGAAAAGACATTGCGTTTATCCAAAACAATTTTTATTGTGATTTTCTCGGTCCATTGCATATGAATTCCACAGCAGTTTTTCCGGATATGACTGGATGAAACCGGAAATATCTGGTTTTGTTTTCTCTACCTCAATCCCAGATATTGCTACAGCCTCTGTGTTTGTGTATTCCTGATATTATCCACGGACTTTATTGTTTTGAATGTTTTTTTTCAGGGAACATTTAATTTTGTGCTTGGAAACACTAATTGGTTCCACATGGAGACACCAGCTCTACACATTTGTATTTTCTAGGGAGAAAGCTAGCAGAACTGCGACAAACAAACATGATATTTCTCTTTGTCTAGATGACATTTTATGCACTTGCCTAACAAAAAGACATTGCTTTTCTCCAAAAGCATTTTTACTGTGATTTTCTCGGTCCATTGAATCTGAATTCCACACCACTTTGTCCGGATATGACTGGATGAAACCAGAAATATCCAGTTGTGTTTTGGCTAACTCAATTCGAAATATTGTGATAGCCTCTGTGTTTGTGTTTTCTGGACATTATCGATGGACTTTATTGTTTTGAATGTTTTTATCAGGGAACTTTTCATTTTGTACCGTAGAAACTCTAATTGGTTCATCATGGGGACACCAGCTCTACACATTCGTATTTTCTAGGGAGACTGTAGGATGAACTGCGGGAAACAAACATGATATTTCTGTTTGTATCGATGACATATTATGCACTTGCCTAACGAAAAGACTTTGCTTTTCTTCAAAACCATTTTTCTGTGATTTTCTCGGTACAATTCATATGAATTCCACACCAGTTTGTCCGGATATGACTGGATGAAACCTGCAATATCTGGTTTTGTTTTGGCTAACTCAATCCCAGAGATTGCTACAGCCTCTGTGTTTGTGTATTCCTGATACTATCCACGGACTTTATTGTTTTGAATGTTTTTTATCAGGGAACATTTAATTTTGTGCTTGGAATCACTAATTAGTTCCACATGGAGACACCAGCTCTACACATTCGTATTTTCTAGGGAGAAAGCTAGAGGAACTGCAGCAAAGAAACATGATATTTGTGTTTGTATTGATGATATTTTATGCACTTGCGTAACGAAAAGACTTTGCTTTTCTCCAAAACCATTTTTACTCTGATTTTCTCAGCACATTGCATACGAATTCCATACCAGTTTGTCCTGATATGACTGGAGGAAACCAGAAATATCTGGTCGTCTTTTGGCTAACCCATGTGAAATATTGCTACAGCCTCTGTGTTTGTGTATTCCTGTTATTATCCATGGACTTTATTGTTTTGAATGTTTTTTTTCAGGGAATATTTAATTTTGCGCTTGGAAACAATAATTGGTTCCACATGGAGACACCAGCTCTACACATTCCTATTTTCTAGGGAGAAAGCTAGAGGAACTTCGGCAAACAAACATGATATTTCTAATTCGATAGATGACATTTTCTGCACTTGCCTAACGAAAAGACTTTGGTTTTTTTCAAAACCATTTTTACTGTGAATATCTCGGTCCATTGCATACGAATTCCACACCACTTTGTCAAATATGACTGGATGAAACCGGAAATATCCGGTTTTGTTTTTTTAACTCAATCCCAGATATTGATACAGCCTGTGTGTTTGTTTTTTGTGGATACTATCAAAAGACTTTATTGTTTTGAGTGCTTTTTATTGGGGGACATTTTATTTTGAGCTTAGATACAGTAATTGGTTCCACATGGAGACACCAGCTCTACACATTCGTATTTTCTTGGGAGAAAGCTAGAGGAACTGCGGCAAACAAACATGATATTTCTGTTTGTATCGATGACATTTTATGCACTTGCCTAACGAAAAGACTTTGCTTTTCTCCAAAACCATTTTTACTGTGAATATCTCGGTCCATTGCATACGAATTCCACACCACCTTGTGCGGACATTTATGGATGAAACCAGAAATATCCGGTTGTGATTTGGCTAACTCAATACGAAATATTGTGAAAGCCTCTGTGTTTGTGTATTCCTGATATTATCCACCGACTTTATTGTTTTGAACTTTTTTATCAGGGAACATTTAATTTTGAACCGTTGAAACACTAATTGGCTCATCATCATGGGGACACCAGCTCTACACATTCGTATTTTCTAGGGAGAAAGCTAGAGGAACTGCGGCAAACAAACATGATATTTCTGTTTGTATAGATGACATTTGATGCAATTACCTAAAGAAAATATTTTGCTTTTCTCCAAAACCATTTGTACTGTGATTTTCTCCGTCCAATGCATAAGAATTCCAAACCACTTTGTCCGGATATGACTGGATGAAACCAGAACTATCCGGTTGTGTTTTGGCTAAGTCAATCCAAAATATTGCTACAGCCTCTGTGTTTGTGTTTTCTGGACATTATCGAGGGACTTTATTGTTTTGAATGTTTTTATCAGGAAACATTCCATGTTGTACCGTAGAAACACGAATTGGTTCCACATGGAGACACCAGCTCTACACATTCGTATTTTCTAGGGAGAAAGCTAGAGGAACTGTGGCAAACAACATGATATTTCTGGTTGTATAGATGACATTTTATGCACTTGACTAAAGAAAAGACTTTGCTTTTCTCCAAAACCATTTTTACTGTGATGTTCTCAGTCCATTGATACGAATTCCACACCAGTTTGTGTGGATATGACTGGATGAAACCAGAAATATCCAGGGTTGTTTTGATTCACTCAATCCCAGATGTTGCTACAGACTCTGTGTTTGTATTTTGCTGATATTATCCACAGACTTTATTGTCTTCAATGTTTGTGTTCAGGGAATATTTAATTTTGTTCTTGGAAACCCTAATTGGTTCCACATGGAGACACCAGCTCTACACATTCATATTTTCTAGGGAGAAAATTAGAGGAACTGCGGCAAACAAACATGATATTTCTGTTTGTATAGATGACATTTTATGCACTTCCCTAACAAAAAGACATTGCTTTTCTCCAAAACCATTTTTACTGTGATTTTCTCGGTCCATTGCATACAAATCCCAAACCACTTTGTCTGGATATGACTGGATGAAACCAGAAATATCCGGTTGTGTTTTGGCTAACTCAATCTGAAATATTGCTACAGCCTCTGTGTTTGTGTTTTCTGTATAATATCGAGGGACTTTATTGTTTTGAATGTTTTTATCAGGGAACATTTCATTATGTACCGTAGAAACACTAATTGCTTCATCATGAGGACACCAGCTCTACACATTCGTATTTTCTAGGGAGAAAGCTAGAGGAACTGCGGCAAACAAACATGATATATCTGTTTGTATACATGACATTTTATGCACTTGCCTAACGAAAAGACTTTGCTTTTCTCCAAAACCATTTTTACTGTGATTTTCTCGTTCCATTGCATAGGAATTCCACACCAGTTTGTCTGGATATGACTGGCTGATATCGGAAATATCCGGTTTTGTTTTGGCTAACTCATCCCCAGATATTTCTACAGCCTCTGTGTTTGAGTTTTCTGGATATTATCAACGGACTTTATTGTTTTGAATATTTTTATCGGGGAATATTTTATTTTGAGCTTGGATACAGTAAATGGTCCACATGGAGACACCAGCTCTACATATTCGTATTTTCTAGGGAGAAAGCTAGAGGAACTGCGGTAAACAAACATGATATTTCTGTTTGTCTAGATGACATTTTATGTACTTCCATAAAGAAAAGACTTTGCTTTTCTCCAAAACCATTTTCACTGTGATTTTCTCGGTCCATTGCATAGGAATTCCACACCAGTTTGTCTGGATATGACTGGATGAAACCAGAACTATCTGGTTGTGTTTTGGCTAACTCAATCTGAAGTATTGCTACAGCCTCTGTGTTTTGTTTTGTGGATATTATTGATGGATTTATTGTTTTGGATGTTTTTTATCGGGGAACATTTTTTGTACCGTTGAAACACTAATAGTTTCATCATGGATACAACAGCTCTACACATTCGTATTCTCTAGGGAGAAACTAGAGGAACTGCGGCAAACAAACATGATATTTCTGTTTGTATAGATGACAATTTATGCACTGGCCTAACGTAAAGACTTTGCTTTTCTCCAAAACCATGTGTAGTGTGCTTTTCTTGGTCCATTGCATACGAATTCCACACCACTTCGTCCGGATATGACTGGATGAAACCAGAAATATCCGGTTGTGTTATGCCTAACTCATTCCGAAATATTGCGAAACCTCTGTGTTTCTGTTTTGTGGATATTATCGATGGACTTATTGTTTTGAATGTTGTTATCAGGGAACATTTAATTTTGTACCGTTGAAACACTAATTGGTTCATCATGGGGACACCAGCTCTACACATTCATATTTTCTAGGGAGAAAGCTAGAGGAACTACGGTAAACAAACATGATACTTCTGTTTATGTAGATGACATTTTTTGCAATTTCCTAACGAAAAGACTTTGCTTTTATCCAAAACCACTTTTACTGACATTTTCTGAGTCCATTGCATATGAATTCCACAGCAGTTTTTCTGGATATGACTGGATGAAACCGGAAATATCCGGTTTTGTTTTGGCTAACCCAATCCCAGATATTGCTACAGCCTCTGTGTTTGTGTATTCCTGATATTATCAACGGACTTTATCGTTTTGAATATTTTTTTATCGGGGTACATTTTATTTTTAGCTTGGATACAGTAATTGGTTCCACATGGAGACACCAGCTCTACATATTCGTATTATCTAGGGAGAAAGCTAGAGGAACTGCGGCAAAGAAACATGATATTTCTGTTTGTATAGATGACAATTTATGCACTGGCCTAACGTAAAGACTTTGCTTTTCTCCAAAACCATGTGTAGTGTGCTTTTCTCGGTCCATTGCATATGAATTCCACACCACTTCGTCCGGATATGACTGGATGAAACCAGAAATATCCGGTTGTGTTATGCCTAACTCAATCCGTAATACTGCGAAACCTCTGTGTTTCTGTTTTGTGGATATTATCGATGGACTTATTGTTTTGAATGTTTTTATCAGGGAACATTTAATTTTGTACAATTGAAACACTAATTTGTACATCATGGGAACACCAGCTCTAAAAATTGTATGTTCTAGGGAGAAAGCTAGAGGAACTGCGGCAAACAAACATGATACTTCTCTTTATATAGATGACATTTTATGCAATTTCCTAACGAAAAGATATTGCGTTTATCCAAAACAATTTTTATTGTGATTTTCTCGGTCTATTGCATACGAATTCCACAGCAGTTTTTCCGGATATGACTGGATGAAACCGTAAATATCTGGTTTTGTTTTCTCTACCTCAATCCCAGATATTGCTACAGCCTCTGTGTTTGTGTATTCCTGATATTATCCACGGACTTTATTGTTTTGAATGTTTTTTTTCAGGGAACATTTAATTTTGTGCTTGGAAACACTAATTGGTTCCACATGGAGACACCAGCTCTACACATTTGTATTTTCTAGGGAGAAAGCTAGAGGAACTTCGGCAAACAAACATGATATTTCTAATTCTATAGGTGACATTTTCTGCACTTGCCTAAAGAAAAGACTTTGCTTTTCTTCAAAACCAATTTTACTGTGAATATCTCGGTCCATTGCATACGAATTACACACCACTTTGTCAAATATGACTGGATGAAACCGGAAATATCCGGTTTTGTTTTTTTAACTCAATCCCAGATATTGATACAGCCTGTGTGTTTGTTTTTTCTGGATACTATCAATAGACTTTATTGTTTTGAGTGCTTTTTATTGGGGGACATTTTATTTTGAGCTTAGATACAGTAATTGGTTCCACATGGAGACACCAGCTCTACACATTCGTATTTTCTAGGGAGAAAGCTAGAGGAACTGCGGCAAACAAACATGATATTTCTGTTTGTATCGATGACATTTTATGCACTTGCCTAACGAAAAGACTTTGCTTTTCTCCAAAACCATTTTTACTGTGAATATCTCGGTCCATTGCATACGAATTCCACACCACCTTGTGCGGACATTTATGGATGAAACCAGAAATATCCGGTTGTGATTTGGCTAACTCAATACGAAATATTGTGAAAGCCTCTGTGTTTGTGTATTCCTGATATTATCCACCGACTTTATTGTTTTGAACTTTTTTAAAAGGGAACATTTAATTTTGTACCGTTGAAACACTAATTGGCTCATCATCATGGGGACACCAGCTCTACACATTCGTATTTTCTAGGGAGAAAGCTAGAGGAACTGTGGCAAACAAACATGATATTTCTGTTTGTATAGATGACATTTGATGCACTTACCTAAAGAAAATATGTTGCTTTTCTCCAAAACCATTTGTACTGTGATTTTCTCCGTCCAATGCATAAGAATTCCAAACCACTTTGTCCGGATATGACTGGATGAAACCAGAAATATCCAGGTGTGTTTTGGCTAAGTCAATCCAAGATATTGCTACAGCCTCTGTGTTTGTGTTTTCTGGATATTATAGAGGGACTTTATTGTTTTGAACGTTTTTATCAGGAAACATTCCATGTTGTACCGTAGAAACACGAATTGGTTCCACATGGAGACACCAGCTCTACACATTCGTATTTTCTAGGGAGAAAGCTAGAGGAACTGTGGCAAACAACATGATATTTCTGGTTGTATAGATGACATTTTATGCACTTGACTAAAGAAAAGACTTTGCTTTTCTCCAAAACCATTTTTACTGTGATGTTCTCAGTCCATTGCATACGAATTCCACACCAGTTTGTGTGGATATGACTGGATGAAACCAGAAATACCCAGGGTTGTTTTGATTCACTCAATCCCAGATGTTGATACAGACTCTGTGTTTGTATTTTGCTGATATTATCCACAGACTTTATTGTTTTCAATGTTTGTGTTCAGGGAAAATTTAATTTTGTTCTTGGAAACCCTAATTGGTTCCACAAGGAGACACCAGCTCTACACATTCATATTTTCTAGGGAGAAAATTAGATGAACTGCGGCAAACAAACATGATATTTCTGTTTGTATAGATGACATTTTATGCACTTCCCTAACAAAAAGAAATTGCTTTTCTCCAAAACCATTTTTACTGTGATTTTCTCGGTCCATTGCATACAAATCCCAAACCACTTTGTCTGGATATGACTGGATGAAACCAGAAATATCCGGTTGTGTTTTGGCTAACTCAATCCGAAATATTGCTACAGCCTCTGTGTTTGTGTTTTCTGTATAATATCGAGGGACTTTATTGTTTTGAATGTTTTTATCAGGGAACATTTCATTATGTAATGTAGAAACACTAATTGCTTCATCATGAGGACACCAGCTCTACACATTCGTATTTTCTAGGGAGAAAGCTAGAGGAACTGCGGCAAACAAACATGATATATCTGTTTGTATACATGACATTTTATGCACTTGCCTAACGAAAAGACTTTGCTTTTCTCCAAAACCATTTTTACTGTGATTTTCTCGTTCCATTGCATAGGAATTCCACACCAGTTTGTCTGGATATGACTGGCTGAAATCGGAAATATCCGGTTTTGTTTTGGCTAACTCATTCCCAGATATTTCTACAGCCTCTGTGTTTGTGTTTTCTGGATATTATCAACGGACTTTATGGTTTTGAATATTTTTATCGGGGAATATTTTATTTTGAGCTTGGATACAGTAAATGGTCCACATGGAGACACCAGCTCTACATATTCGTATTTTCTAGGGAGAAAGCTAGAGGAACTGCGGTAAACAAACATGATATTTCTGTTTGTCTAGATGGCATTTTATGTACTTCCATAAAGAAAAGACTTTGCTTTTCTCCAAAACCATTTTTACTGTGATTTTCTCGGTCCATTGCATAGGAATTCCACACCAGTTTGTCTGGATATGACTGGATGAAACCAGAAATATCTGGTTGTGTTTTGGCTAATTCAATCTGAAGTATTGCTACAGCCTCTGTGTTTTGTTTTGTGGATATTATTGATGGATTTATTGTTTTGGATGTTTTTTTATCGGGGAACATTTTTTGTACCGTTGAAACACTAATTGTTTCATCATGGATACAACAGCTCTACACATTCGTATTTTCTAGGGAGAATCTAGAGGAACTGCGGCAAACAAACATGATATTTCTGTTTGTATAGATGACAATTTATGCACTTGCCTAACGTAAAGACTTTGCTTTTCTCCAAAACCATGTGTAGTGTGCTTTTCTCGGTCCATTGCATACGAATTCCACACCACTTCGTCCGGATATGACTGGATGAAACCAGAAATATCCGGTTGTGTTATGCCTAACTCATTCCGAAATATTGCGAAACCTCTGTGTTTCTGTTTTGTGGATATTATCGATGGACTTATTGTTTTGAATGTTTTTATCAGGGAACATTTAATTTTGTACCGTTGAAACACTAATTGGTTCAGCATGGGGACACCAGCTCTACACATTCGTATTTTCTAGGGAGAAAGCTAGAGGAACTACGGTAAACAAACATGATACTTCTGTTTATGTAGATGACATTTTTTGCAATTTCCTAACGAAAAGACTTTGCTTTTATCCAAAACAACTTTTCCTGAGATTTTCTGGGTCCATTGCATATGAATTCCACAGCAGTTTTTCCGGATATGACTGGATGAAACCGGAAATATCCGGTTTTGTTTTGGCTAACTCAATCCCAGATATTGCTACAGCCTCTGTGTTTGTGTATTCCTGATATTATCAACGGACTTTATCGTTTTGAATATTTTTTATCGGGGAACATTTTATTTTTAGCTTGGATACTGTAATTGGTTCCACATGGAGACACCAGCTCTACATATTCATATTTTCTAGGGAGAAAGCTAGAGGAACTGCGGCAAAGAAACATGATATTTCTGTTTGTCTAGATGACATTTTATGTATTTCCCTAATGAAAAGACTTTGCTTTTCTCCAAAACCATTTTTACTGTGATTTTCTCGGTCCATTGCATAGGAATTCCACACCAGTTTGTCTGGATATGACTGGATGAAACCAGAAACATCTGGTTGTGTTTTGGCTAACTCAATCTGAAGTATTGCTACAGCCTCTGTGTTCTGTTTTGTGGATATTATCGATGGATTAATCGTTTTGAAGGTTTTTTTTTTATCGTGGAACATTTTTTGTACCGTTGAAAAACTAATTGTTTCATCATGGATACAACAGCTCTACACATTCGTATTCTCTAGGGAGAAACTAGAGGAACTGTGGCAAACAAACATGATATTTCTGTTTGTATAGATGACAATTTATGCACTTGCCTATCGGAAAGACTTTGCTTTTCTCCAAAAACATGTGTAGTGTGCTTTTCTCGGTCCATTGCATACGAATTCCACACCACTTCATCCGGATATGACTGGATGAAACCAGAAATATCCGGTTGTGTTATGCCTAACTCAATCTGTAATACTGTGAAACCTCTGTGTTTCTGTTTTGTGGATATTATCGATGGACTTATTGTTTTGAATGTTTTTATCAGGGAACATTTAATTTTGTACCGTTGAAACACTAATTGGTTCATCATGGGGACACCAGCTCTACACATTCATATTTTGTAGGGAGAAAGCTAGAGGAACTGCAGCAAAGAAACATGATATTTGTGTTTGTATTGATGATATTTTATGCACTTGCATAACGAAAAAACTTTGCTTTTCTCCAAAACCATTTTTACTCTGATTTTCTCAGCACATTGCATACGAATTCCATACCAGTTTGTCCTGATATGACTGGAGGAAACCAGAAACATCTGGTCGTCTTTTGGCTAACTCATGTGAAATATTGCTACAGCCTCTGTGTTTGTGTATTCCTGATATTATCCTCGGACTTTATTGTTTTGAATGTTTTTTTTCAGGGAATATTTAATTTTGTGCTTGGAAACAATAATTGGTTCCGCATGGAGACACCAGCTCTACACATTCCTATTTTCTAGGGAGAAAGCTAGAGGAACTTCGGCAAACAAACATGATATTTCTAATTCGATAGATGACATTTTCTGCACTTGCCTAAGGAAAAGACTTTGCTTTTCTTCAAAACCATTTTTACTGTGAATATCTCGGTCCATTGCATACGAATTCCACACCACTTTGTCAAATATGACTGGATGAAACCGTAAATATCCGGTTTTGTTTTTGTTAACTCAATCCCAGATATTGATACAGCCTGTGTGTTTGTTTTTTGTGGATACTATCAAAAGAATTTATTGTTTTGAGTGCTTTTTATTGGGGGACATTTTATTTTGAGCTTAGATACAGTAATTGGTTCCACATGGAGACACCAGCTCTACACATTCGTATTTTCTAGGGAGAAAGCTAGAGGAACTGCGGCAAAGAAACATGATATTTCTGTTTGTATCGATGACATTTTATGCACTTGCCTAACGAAAAGACTTTGCTTTTCTCCAAAACCATTTTTACTGTGAATATCTCGGTCCATTGCATACGAATTCCACACCACCTTGTGCGGACATTTATGGATGAAACCAGAAATATCCGGTTGTGATTTGGCTAACTCAATACGAAATATTGTGAAAGCCTCTGTGTTTGTGTATTCCTGATATTATCCACCGACTTTATTGTTTTGAACTTTTTTAAAAGGGAACATTTAATTTTGTACCGTTGAAACACTAATTGGCTCATCATCATGGGGACACCAGCTCTACACATTCGTATTTTCTAGGGAGAAAGCTAGAGGAACTGCGGCAAACAAACATGATATTTCTGTTTGTATAGATGACATTTGATGCACTTACCTAAAGAAAATATGTTGCTTTTCTCCAAAACCATTTGTACTGTGATTTTCTCCGTCCAATGCATAAGAATTCCAAACCACTTTGTCCGGATATGACTGGATGAAACCAGAAATATCCGGTTGTGTTTTGGCTAAGTCAATCCAAAATATTGCTACAGCCTCTGTGTTTGTGTTTTCTGGACATTATCGAGGGACTTTATTGTTTTGAATGTTTTTATCAGGAAACATTCCATGTTGTACCATAGAAACACGAATTGGTTCCACATGGAGACACCAGCTCTACACATTCGTATTTTCTAGGGAGAAAGCTAGAGGAACTGTGGCAAACAACATGATATTTCTGGTTGTATAGATGACATTTTATGCACTTGACTAAAGAAAAGACTTTGCTTTTCTCCAAAACCATTTTTACTGTGATGTTCTCAGTCCATTGCATACAAATTCCACACCAGTTTGTGTGGATATGACTGGATGAAACCAGAAATACCCAGGGTTGTTTTGATTCACTCAATCCCAGATGTTGCTACAGACTCTGTGTTTGTATTTTGCTGATATTATCCACAGACTTTATTGTTTTCAATGTTTGTGTTCAGGGAATATTTAATTTTGTTCTTGGAAACCCTAATTGGTTCCACATGGAGACACCAGCTCTACACATTCATATTTTCTAGGGAGAAAATTAGAGGAACTGCGGCAAACAAACATGATATTTCTGTTTGTATAGATGACATTTTATGCACTTGCCTAACAAAAAGACATTGCTTTTCTCCAAAACCATTTTTACTGTGATTTTCTCGGTCCATTGCATACAAATCCCAAACCACTTTGTCTGGATATGACTGGATGAAACCAGAAATATCCGGTTGTGTTTTGGCTAACTCAATCCGAAATATTGCTACAGCCTCTGTGTTTGTGTTTTCTGTATAATATCGAGGGACTTTATTGTTTTGAATGTTTTTATCAGGGAACATTTCATTATGTACCGTAGAAACACTAATTGCTTCATCATGAGGACACCAGCTCTACACATTCGTATTTTCTAGGGAGAAAGCTAGAGGAACTGCGGCAAACAAACATGATATATCTGTTTGTATACATGACATTTTATGCACTTGCCTAACGAAAAGACTTTGCTTTTCTCCAAAACCATTTTTACTGTGATTTTCTCGTTCCATTGCATAGGAATTCCACACCAGTTTGTCTGGATATGACTGGCTGAAATCGGAAATATCCGGTTTTGTTTTGGCTGACTCATCCCCAGATATTTCTACAGCCTCTGTGTTTGTGTTTTCTGGATATTATCAACGGACTTTATTGTTTTGAATATTTTTATCGGGGAATATTTTATTTTGAGCTTGGATACAGTAAATGGTCCACATGGAGACACCAGCTCTACATATTTGTATTTTCTAGGGAGAAAGCTAGAGGAACTGCGGCAAACAAACATGATATTTCTGTTTGTATAGATGACAATTTATGCACTGGCCTAACGTAAAGACTTTGCTTTTCTCCAAAACCATGTGTAGTGTGCTTTTCTCGGTCCATTGCATACGAATTCCACACCACTTCGTCTGGATATGACTGGATGAAACCAGAAATATCCGGTTGTGTTATGCCTAACTCATTCCGAAATATTGCGAAACCTCTGTGTTTCTGTTTTGTGGATATTATCGATGGACTTATTGTTTTGAATGTTTTTATCAGGGAACATTTAATTTTGTACCGTTGAAACACTAATTGGTTCAGCATGGGGACACCAGCTCTACACATTCGTATTTTCTAGGGAGAAAGCTAGAGGAACTACGGTAAACAAACATGATACTTCTGTTTATGTAGATGACATTTTTTGCAATTTCCTAACGAAAAGACTTTGTTTTTATCCAAAACCACTTTTCCTGAGATTTTCTGGGTCCATTGCATATGAATTCCACAGCAGTTTTTCCGGATATGACTGGATGAAACCGGAAATATCCGGTTTTGTTTTGGCTAACTCAATCCCAGATATTGCTACAGCCTCTGTGTTTGTGTATTCCTGATATTATCAATGGACTTTATCGTTTTGAATATTTTTTATCGGGGAACATTTTATTTTTAGCTTGGATACAGTAATTGGTTCCACATGGAGACACCAGCTCTACATATTCGTATTTTCTAGGGAGAAAGCTAGAGGAACTGCGGCAAAGAAACATGATATTTCTGTTTGTCTAGATGACATTTTATGTATTTCCCTAATGAAAAGACTTTGCTTTTCTCCAAAACCATTTTTACTGTGATTTTCTCGTTCCATTGCATAGGAATTCCACACCAGTTTGTCTGGATATGACTGGCTGAAATCGGAAATATCCGGTTTTGTTTTGGCTAACTCATCCCCAGATATTTCTACAGCCTCTGTGTTTGTGTTTTCTGGATATTATCAACGGACTTTATTGTTTTGAATATTTTTATCGGGGAATATTTTATTTTGAGCTTGGATACAGTAAATGGTCCACATGGAGACACCAGCTCTACATATTCGTATTTTCTAGGGAGAAAGCTAGAGGAACTGCGGCAAACAAACATGATATTTCTGTTTGTATAGATGACAATTTATGCACTGGCCTAACGTAAAGACTTTGCTTTTCTCCAAAACCATGTGTAGTGTGCTTTTCTCGGTCCATTGCATACGAATTCCACACCACTTCGTCTGGATATGACTGGATGAAACCAGAAATATCCGGTTGTGTTATGCCTAACTCATTCCGAAATATTGCGAAACCTCTGTGTATCTGTTTTGTGGATATTATCGATGGACTTATTGTTTTGAATGTTTTTATCAGGGAACATTTAATTTTGTACCGTTGAAACACTAATTGGTTCAGCATGGGGACACCAGCTCTACACATTCGTATTTTCTAGGGAGAAAGCTAGAGGAACTACGGTAAACAAACATGATACTTCTGTTTATGTAGATGACATTTTTTGCAATTTCCTAACGAAAAGACTTTGTTTTTATCCAAAACCACTTTTCCTGAGATTTTCTGGGTCCATTGCATATGAATTCCACAGCAGTTTTTCCGGATATGACTGGATGAAACCGGAAATATCCGGTTTTGTTTTGGCTAACTCAATCCCAGATATTGCTACAGCCTCTGTGTTTGTGTATTCCTGATATTATCAACGGACTTTATCGTTTTGAATATTTTTTATCGGGGAACATTTTATTTTTAGCTTGGATACAGTAATTGGTTCCACATGGAGACACCAGCACTACATATTCATATTTTCTAGGGAGAAAGCTAGAGGAACTGCGGCAAAGAAACATGATATTTCTGTTTGTCTAGATGACATTTTATGTATTTCCCTAATGAAAAGACTTTGCTTTTCTCCAAAACCATTTTTACTGTGATTTTCTCGGTCCATTGCATAGGAATTCCACACCAGTTTGTCTGGATATGACTGGATGAAACCAGAAACATCTGGTTGTGTTTTGGCTAACACAATCTGAAGTATTGCTACAGCCTCTGTGTTCTGTTTTGTGGATATTATCGATGGATTAATCGTTTTGAAGGTTTTTTTTTTTATCGTGGAACATTTTTTGTACCGTTGAAACACTAATTGTTTCATCATGGATACAACAGCTCTACACATTCGTATTCTCTAGGGAGAAACTAGAGGAACTGTGGCAAACAAACATGATACTTCTGTTTGTTTAGATGACAATTTATGCACTTGCCTATCGGAAAGACTTTGCTTTTCTCCAAAACCATGTGTAGTGTGCTTTTCTCGGTCCATTGCATATGAATTCCACACCACTTCGTCCGGATATGACTGGATGAAACCAGAAATATCCGGTTTTGTTATGCCTAACTCAAGCCGTAATACTGTGAAACCTCTGTGTATCTGTTTTGTGGATATTATCGATGGACTTATTGTTTTGAATGTTTTTATCAGGGAACATTTAATTTTGTACCGTTGAAACACTAATTGGTTCATCATGGGGACACCAGCTCTACACATTCGTATTTTCTAGGGAGAAAGCTAGAGGAACTGCAGCAAAGAAACATGATATTTGTGTTTGTATTGATGATATTTTATGCACTTGCGTAACAAAAAGACTTTGCTTTTCTCCAAAACCATTTTTACTCTGATTTTCTCAGCACATTGCATACGAATTCCATACCAGTTTGTCCTGATATGACTGGAGGAAACCAGAAACATCTGGTCGTCTTTTGGCTAACTCATGTGAAATATTGCTACAGCCTCTGTGTTTGTGTATTCCTGATAATATCCACGGACTTTATTGTTTTGAATGTTTTTTTTCAGGGAATATTTAATTTTGTGCTTGGAAACAATAATTGGTTCCGCATGGGGACACCAGCTCTACACATTCCTATTTTCTAGGGAGAAAGCTAGAGGAACTTCGGCAAGCAAACATGATATTTCTAATTCGATAGATGACATTTTCTGCACTTGCCTAACGAAAAGACTTTGGTTTTTTTCAAAACCATTTTTACTGTGAATATCTTGGTCCATTGCATACGAATTCCACACCACTTTGTCACATATGACTGGATGAAACCGGAAATATCCGGTTTTGTTTTTTTATCTCAATCCCAGATATTGATACAGCCTGTGTGTTTGTTTTTTCTGGATACTATCAATAGACTTTATTGTTTTGAGTGCTTTTATTGGGGGACATTTTATTTTGAGCTTAGATACAGTAATTGGTTCCACATGGAGACACCAGCTCTACACATTCATATTTTCTAGGGAGAAAGCTAGAGGAACTGCGGCAAACAAACATGATATTTCTGTTTGTATCGATGACATTTTATGCACTTGCCTAACGAAAAGACTTTGCTTTTCTCCAAAACCATTTTTACTGTGAATATCTCGGTCCATTGCATACGAATTCCACACCACCTTGTGCGGACATTTATGGATGAAACCAGAAATATCCGGTTGTGATTTGGCTAACTCAATACGAAATATTGTGAAAGCCTCTGTGTTTGTGTATTCCTGATATTATCCACCGACTTTATTGTTTTGAACTTTTTTAAAAGGGAACATTTAATTTTGTACCGTTGAAACACTAATTGGCTCATCATCATGGGGACACCAGCTCTACACATTCGTATTTTCTAGGGAGAAAGCTAGAGGAACTGCGGCAAACAAACATGATATTTCTGTTTGTATAGATGACATTTGATGCACTTACCTAAAGAAAATATGTTGCTTTTCTCCAAAACCATTTGTACTGTGATTTTCTCCGTCCAATGCATAAGAATTCCAAACCACTTTGTCCGGATATGACTGGATGAAACCAGAAATATCCGGTTGTGTTTTGGCTAAGTCAATCCAAAATATTGCTACAGCCTCTGTGTTTGTGTTTTCTGGACATTATCGAGGGACTTTATTGTTTTGAATGTTTTTATCAGGAAACATTCCATGTTGTACCATAGAAACATGAATTGGTTCCACATGGAGACACCAGCTCTACACATTCGTATTTTCTAGGGAGAAAGCTAGAGGAACTGTGGCAAACAACATGATATTTCTGTTTGTATAGATGACATTTGATGCACTTGACTAAAGAAAAGACTTTGCTTTTCTCCAAAACCATTTTTACTGTGATGTTCTCAGTCCATTGCATACAAATTCCACACCAGTTTGTGTGGATATGACTGGATGAAACCAGAAATACCCAGGGTTGTTTTGATTCACTCAATCCCAGATGTTGCTACAGACTCTGTGTTTGTATTTTGCTGATATTATCCACAGACTTTATTGTTTTCAATGTTTGTGTTCAGGGAATATTTAATTTTGTTCTTGGAAACCCTAATTGGTTCCACATGGAGACACCAGCTCTACACATTCATATTTTCTAGGGAGAAAATTAGAGGAACTGCGGCAAACAAACATGATATTTCTGTTTGTATAGATGACATTTTATGCACTTGCCTAACAAAAAGACATTGCTTTTCTCCAAAACCATTTTTACTGTGATTTTCTCGGTCCATTGCATACAAATCCCAAACCACTTTGTCTGGATATGACTGGATGAAACCAGAAATATCCGGTTGTGTTTTGGCTAACTCAATCCGAAATATTGCTACAGCCTCTGTGTTTGTGTTTTCTGTATAATATCGAGGGACTTTATTGTTTTGAATGTTTTTATCAGGGAACATTTCATTATGTACCGTAGAAACACTAATTGCTTCATCATGAGGACACCAGCTCTACACATTCGTATTTTCTAGGGAGAAAGCTAGAGGAACTGCGGCAAACAAACATGATATATCTGTTTGTATACATGACATTTTATGCACTTGCCTAACGAAAAGACTTTGCTTTTCTCCAAAACCATTTTTACTGTGATTTTCTCGTTCCATTGCATAGGAATTCCACACCAGTTTGTCTGGATATGACTGGCTGAAATCGGAAATATCCGGTTTTGTTTTGGCTAACTCATCCCCAGATATTTCTACAGCCTCTGTGTTTGTGTTTTCTGGATATTATCAACGGACTTTATTGTTTTGAATATTTTTATCGGGGAATATTTTATTTTGAGCTTGGATACAGTAAATGGTCCACATGGAGACACCAGCTCTACATATTTGTATTTTCTAGGGAGAAAGCTAGAGGAACTGCGGCAAACAAACATGATATTTCTGTTTGTATAGATGACAATTTATGCACTGGCCTAACGTAAAGACTTTGCTTTTCTCCAAAACCATGTGTAGTGTGCTTTTCTCGGTCCATTGCATACGAATTCCACACCACTTCGTCTGGATATGACTGGATGAAACCAGAAATATCCGGTTGTGTTATGCCTAACTCATTCCGAAATATTGCGAAACCTCTGTGTATCTGTTTTGTGGATATTATCGATGGACTTATTGTTTTGAATGTTTTTATCAGGGAACATTTAATTTTGTACCGTTGAAACACTAATTGGTTCAGCATGGGGACACCAGCTCTACACATTCGTATTTTCTAGGGAGAAAGCTAGAGGAAATACGGTAAACAAACATGATACTTCTGTTTATGTAGATGACATTTTTTGCAATTTCCTAACGAAAAGACTTTGTTTTTATCCAAAACCACTTTTCCTGAGATTTTCTGGGTCCATTGCATATGAATTCCACAGCAGTTTTTCCGGATATGACTGGATGAAACCGGAAATATCCGGTTTTGTTTTGGCTAACTCAATCCCAGATATTGCTACAGCCTCTGTGTTTGTGTATTCCTGATATTATCAATGGACTTTATCGTTTTGAATATTTTTTATCGGGGAACATTTTATTTTTAGCTTGGATACAGTAATTGGTTCCACATGGAGACACCAGCTCTAAATATTCGTATTTTCTAGGGAGAAAGCTAGAGGAACTGCGGCAAAGAAACATGATATTTCTGTTTGTCTAGATGACATTTTATGTATTTCCCTAATGAAAAGACTTTGCTTTTCTCCAAAACCATTTTTACTGTGATTTTCTCGTTCCATTGCATAGGAATTCCACACCAGTTTGTCTGGATATGACTGGCTGAAATCGGAAATATCCGGTTTTGTTTTGGCTGACTCATCCCCAGATATTTCTACAGCCTCTGTGTTTGTGTTTTCTGGATATTATCAACGGACTTTATTGTTTTGAATATTTTATCGGGGAATATTTTATTTTGAGCTTGGATACAGTAAATGGTCCACATGGAGACACCAGCTCTACATATTTGTATTTTCTAGGGAGAAAGCTAGAGGAACTGCGGCAAACAAACATGATATTTCTGTTTGTATAGATGACAATTTATGCACTGGCCTAACGTAAAGACTTTGCTTTTCTCCAAAACCATGTGTAGTGTGCTTTTCTCGGTCCATTGCATACGAATTCCACACCACTTCATCTGGATATGACTGGATGAAACCAGAAATATCCGGTTGTGTTATGCCTAACTCATTCCGAAATATTGCGAAACCTCTGTGTTTCTGTTTTGTGGATATTATCGATGGACTTATTGTTTTGAATGTTTTTATCAGGGAACATTTAATTTTGTACCGTTGAAACACTAATTGGTTCAGCATGGGGACACCAGCTCTACACATTCGTATTTTCTAGGGAGAAAGCTAGAGGAACTACGGTAAACAAACATGATACTTCTGTTTATGTAGATGACATTTTTTGCAATTTCCTAACGAAAAGACTTTGTTTTTATCCAAAACCACTTTTCCTGAGATTTTCTGGGTCCATTGCATATGAATTCCACAGCAGTTTTTCCGGATATGACTGGATGAAACCGGAAATATCCGGTTTTGTTTTGGCTAACTCAATCCCAGATATTGCTACAGCCTCTGTGTTTGTGTATTCCTGATATTATCAATGGACTTTATCGTTTTGAATATTTTTTATCGGGGAACATTTTATTTTTAGCTTGGATACAGTAATTGGTTCCACATGGAGACACCAGCTCTACATATTCGTATTTTCTAGCGAGAAAGCTAGAGGAACTGCGGCAAAGAAACATGATATTTCTGTTTGTCTAGATGACATTTTATGTATTTCCCTAATGAAAAGACTTTGCTTTTCTCCAAAACCATTTTTACTGTGATTTTCTCGGTCCATTGCATAGGAATTCCACACCAGTTTTTCTGGATATGACTGGATGAAACCAGAAACATCTGGTTGTGTTTTGGCTAACTCAATCTGAAGTATTGCTACAGCCTCTGTGTTCTGTTTTGTGGATATTATCGATGGATTAATCGTTTTGAAGGTTTTTTTTTTATCGTGGAACATTTTTTGTACCGTTGAAACACTAATTGTTTCATCATGGATACAACAGCTCTACACATTCGTATTTTCTAGGGAGAAACTAGAGGAACTGTGGCAAACAAACATGATATTTCTGTTTGTATAGATGACAATTTATGCACTTGCCTATCAGAAAGACTTTGCTTTTCTCCAAAACCATGTGTAGTGTGCTTTTCTCGGTCCATTGCATATGAATTCCACACCACTTCGTCTGGATATGACTGGATGAAACCAGAAATATCCGGTTGTGTTATGCCTAACTCATTCCGAAATATTGCGAAACCTCTGTGTTTCTGTTTTGTGGATATTATCGATGGACTTATTGTTTTGAAGGTTTTTATCAGGGAACATTTAATTTTGTACCATTGAAACACTAATTTGTTCATCATGGGAACACCAGCTCTAAACATTTGTATGTTCTAGGGAGAAAGCTAGAGGAACTGCGGCAAACAAACATGATACTTCTGTTTATGTAGATGACATTTTATGCAATTTCCTAACGAAAAGACATTGCGTTTATCCAAAACAATTTTTATTGTGATTTCTCGGTCCATTGCATATGAATTCCACAGCAGTTTTTCCAGATATGACTGGATGAAACCGGAAATATCTGGTTTTGTTTTCTCTACCTCAATCCCAGATATTGCTACAGCCTCTGTGTTTGTGTATTCCTGATATTATCCACGGACTTTATTGTTTTGAATGTTTTTTTTCAGGGAACATTTAATTTTGTGCTTGGAAACACTAATTGGTTCCACATGGAGACACCAGCTCTACACATTTGTATTTTCTAGGGAGAAAGCTAGAGGAACTGCGACAAACAAACATGATATTTCTCTTTGTATAGATGACATTTTATGCACTTGCCTAACAAAAAGACATTGCTTTTCTCCAAAACCATTTTTACTGTGATTTTCTCGGTCCATTGAATCTGAATTCCACACCACTTTGTCCGGATATGACTGGATGAAACCAGAAATATCCAGTTGTGTTTTGGCTAACTCAATTCGAAATATTGTGATAGCCTCTGTGTTTGTGTTTTCTGGACATTATCGATGGACTTTATTGTTTTGAATGTTTTTATCAGGGAACTTTTCATTTTGTACCGTAGAAACTCTAATTGGTTCATCATGGGGCACCAGCTCTACACATTCGTATTTTCTAGGGAGACTGTAGGATGAACTGCGGGAAACAAACATGATATTTCTGTTTGTATCGATGACATTTTATGCACTTGCCTAACGAAAAGACTTTGCTTTTCTTCAAAACCATTTTTCTGTGATTTTCTCGGTACAATTCATATGAATTCCACACCAGTTTGTCCGGATATGACTGGATGAAACCTGCAATATCTGGTTTTGTTTTGGCTAACTCAATCCCAGAGATTGCTACAGCCGCTGTGTTTGTGTATTCCTGATATTATATATGGAATTTATTTTTTTAGAATGATATTGATCAAGGAACATTTAATTTTGTACCATTGAAACACTAATTGTTTCCACATGGAGACACCAGCTCTACACATTCGTATTTTCTAGGGAGAATGCTAGAGGAACTGCGACAATCGATGATATTTCTGTTTGTATAGATGACATTTTATGCACTTGCCTAATGAAAAGACTTTGCTTTTCTCCAAAACCATGTGTACTGTGATTTTCTCGGTCCATTGCATACGAATTCCACACCGCTTTGTCCGGATATGACTGCATGAAACCAGAAATATCCGGTTTGTTTTGGCTAACTCAATCCCAGATATTGCTCCAGCCTCTGTGTTTGTGTATTCCTGATATAATCCACGGACTTTACTGTTTTGAATGTTTTTTATCAGGGAACATTTCATTTTGTACCGTTGAATCACTAATTGGTTCATCATTGGAATACCAGCTCTACACATTCGTATTTTCAAGGGAGAAAGCTAGAGGAACTGCAGCAAACACAGATGATATTTCTGTTTGTATAGATGACATTTTATGCACTTGCCTAACGTAAAGACTTTGCTCTTCTCAAAAAGCATTTACCTATGATTTTATCGGTGCATTGCATACGAATTCCACAAAAGTTTGTCCGTATATGACTGGATGAAAGCAGAAATATCCGTTTTTGTTTTGGCTAACTCAATCCGAAATATTGCTACAGCCTCTGTGTTTGTGTATTCCTGATATTATCCACAGAATTTATTGTTTTGAATGTTTTTCTTCAGGGAACATTTAATTTTGTGCTTGGAAACACTAATTGGTTCCACATGGAGACACCAGCTCTACACATTCGTATTTTCTAGGGAGAAATCTAGAAGAACTGCGGCAAACAAACATGATATTTCTATTTGTATAGATGACATTTTATGCACTTGCCTAACGAAAAGATTTTGCTTTTCTCCAAAACCATTTTTCCTGTGATTTTCTGGGTCCATTGCATACAAATTCCACACCACTTTGTCCAGATATGACTGCATGTAACCAGAAATATCTGGATGTGTTTTGGTAACTCAATGCAAAATATTGCTATAGACTCTGTGTTTGTGTATTCCTAATATTATCCACGGACTTTATTTTTTGAATGTTTTTTTTTTTCAGGGAATATTTAATTTTTTACTTCGAAACACTAATTGGTTCCACATGGAGGCACCAGCTCTACACATTCGTATTTTCTAGGGAGAAAGCTAGAGGAACTGCGGCAAACAAACATGATATTTCCGTTGGTATAGATGACATTCTATGCACTTGCCTAACGAAAAGACTTTGCTTTTCTCAAAACCATTTTTACTGTGATTTCCTCTATCCATTGCATACGAATTCCACAACAGTTTGTCTTGCATGACTGGATGTAACCAGAAATATCTGGTTGTGTTTTGGCAAACTAAATCCCAGATATTGCTACAGCCTCTGTGTTTGTGTATTCCTGATATTATGCATGGGCTTTATATTTTTCAATGTTTTTTTCAGGGAACATTTAATTTTGTGCTTGGAAGCACTAAATGAATCCACATGGAGACACCAGCTCTACACATTCGTATTTTCTAGGGAGAAAGCTAGATGAACTGCGGCAAACAAACATGATGTTTCTGTTTGTATAGATGACATTTTATGCACTTGCCTAACAAAAAGACTTTGCTTTTCTCCAAAACCATTTGTACTGTGATTTTCTCGGTCCATTGAATCTGAATTCCACACCGGTTTGTCCGGATATGACAGGAAGAAACCGGAAATATCTGGTTTTTTTTGGCTAACTCAATCCCAGATATTGCTACAACCTCTGTGTTTGTGTTTTCTGGATATTATCTACGGACTTTATTGTTTTGAATATTTTTTATAGAGGAACATTTTATTTTGAGCTTGGATACAGGAATTGGTTCATCATGGGTACACCAGCTCTAAACATTCGTATTTTCTAGGGAGAAATCTAGAGGAACTGCAGCAAATAAACATGATATTTCTGTTTGTATAGATGACATTTGATGCACTTGCTTAATGAAAAGACTTTTCTTTTCTCCAAAATCATTTCTACTGTGATTTTCTCGGTCCATTGAATACGAATTCCACACCTCTTTGTGTGGATATGACTGGATGAAACAAGAAATATCTGGTTCTGTTTTGGCTAACTCAATCCGAAATATTGCTACATCATATGAGTTTGTGTATTCCTGATTTTATCCACGGACTTTATTTTTTTGAATGTTTTTTTTTTCAGGGAACATTTAATTTTGTGCTTGGAAACACTAATTGGTTCCACATGGAGACACCAGCTCTACACATTCGTATTTTCTAGGGAGAATGCTAGAGGAACTGCGACAATCGATGATATTTCTGTTTGTATAGATGACATTTTATGCACTTGCCTAATGAAAAGACTTTGCTTTTCTCCAAAACCATGTGTACTGTGATTTTCTCGGTCCATTGCATACGAATTCCACACCGCTTTGTCCGGATATGACTGCATGAAACCAGAAATATCCGGTTTGTTTTGGCTAACTCAATCCCAGATATTGCTCCAGCCTCTGTGTTTGTGTATTCCTGATATAATCCACGGACTTTACTGTTTTGAATGTTTTTTATCAGGGAACATTTCATTTTGTACCGTTGAATCACTAATTAGTTCATCATTGGAATACCAGCTCTACACATTCGTATTTTCAAGGGAGAAAGCTAGAGGAACTGCGGCAAACACAGATGATATTTCTGTTTGTATCGATGACATTTTATGCACTTGCCTAACGTAAAGACTTTGCTCTTCTCAAAAAGCATTTACCTGTGATTTTATCGGTGCATTGCATACGAATTCCACAAAAGTTTGTCCGTATATGACTGGATGAAAGCAGAAATATCCGTTTTTGTTTTGGCTAACTCAATCCGAAATATTGCTACAGCCTGTGTTTGTGTATTCCTGATATTATCCACAGAATTTATTGTTTTGAATGTTTTTCTTCAGGGAACATTTAATTTTGTGCTTGGAAACACTAATTGGTTCCACATGGAGACACCAGCTCTACACATTCGTATTTTCTAGGGAGAAATCTAGAAGAACTGCGGCAAACAAACATGATATTTCTGTTTCTATAGATGACATTTTATGCACTTGCCTAACGAAAAGATTTTGCTTTTCTCCAAAACCATTTTT
>NW_026909210.1:0-100000 GCF_033115175.1 Lepus europaeus | reverse complement strand
CAGCCACTTCCCAGTCACCCAATTCTCGGCCGGTCCCACAGGATGCCTCGCTCAAAGTACTCTGGGTACTCAAAGTACTCTGGGTGAGCAATGGCACAAGCAGGGCAATTGAGAGCACGCAAAGGAAGGAGTCCCATTCCCTATATTTAAATAAGCCCAGTTCTCACTTTGGGTGGGTCAGAGAATGCCTTGTGGCTGGGCTTCAGGCTATATCCCCTGGTAGTTCCAGCTGGGCGGGGCTCGGTGGCCCTCAGCTGGAGCCCGAGGCAGTGGAGAGGTGGGGATGGAAGGTCAGAGTAGGATCTGGCTCCTGGCCCCCATGCTGGACCTGTGGACACATCTGACAGCTGGGGCGCTCTGTGTTTGGCTGACTTTCCCAGCAGCACGTGAAGCGCGTGCAGTAGCTTTGTGGATTGATCGCTCCTCCGTGTTTAATTAACAGACCATTTTTTAATCTGGAGCTTGAGGCCATGAAAACGTAGTTGATTTATTTTCCTGCTTTTCGATTTCTGTCTTCAACCCTTCTTTCTTCTCATGTTATTAGGAATGTCAACTTTTATTACCTGCTGCTAACCCCTTTGCAAAGTGAGTAGTGAACTGAAATTAATGCAAGTCTACCGTGTGAGTTAATAATGAGCTACTTCAATCTGGATTTTCATAGTGGAGAGCTACGAAAACATAAATACAGAAAAGTATCAATTTTTCTTGTCTAGTTCTTTACAGTCACTCAGTGCTCCACCGAGCTGATTATCTTACAGCCCACATGGTTTTAATTAAGAGGGCCAGTTACTTTTTTTTTTTTTTTTTTTTTACTTTGACAGGCAGAGTTGGACAGTGAGAGAGAGAGACAGAGAGGAAGGTCTTCCTTCCATTGGTTCACCCCCCAAATGGCCACTGTGGTTGGTGCGCTGTGCTGATCTGAAGCCAGGAGCCAGGTGCTTCCTCCTGGTCTCCCACATGGGTGCAGGGGCCCAAACACTTGGGCCATCCTCCACTGCCTTTGCAGGCCACAGCAGAGAGCTGGACTGGAAAAGGAGCAACCGGGACAGAATCTGGTGCACATATGGGATGCCGGCGTTGCAGGCAGAGGATTAACCAAGTGAGCCATGGTGCCGGCCCATTACTTTTTTTTAATTAATTATTTATTTATTTATTTGAAAGGCAGAATTACAGAGAGGCAAAGACACACACACACACAGAGAGAGAGAGAGAGAGAGAGAGAGCGATCTCCCATCTGCTGGTTCATTCCTCAGATGGTCAAAATGGCCAGAACTGCATGGATCTGAAGCCAGAAGCCAGGACCTTCTTCCAGGTCTCCCACACAGGCACAGGGGCCCAAGCACTTGGGCCATCTTCCACTGCTTTCCCAGGCCATAGCAGAGAGCTGGATCAGAAGTGGAGCAGCCAGGTCTTGAACCGGCACCCATATGGTTTTACCCACTCAGACACAACACCAGCTTCAAGTTACTTTTCTTATTCTGGGTTCTGTGTTTAACTCCATGACATTTTCATCATGGGAGGATATTAGTGGTAGATTTTCAAAATGACTGGTCTGTGGAAGCCTTTGTACAAGGTGTTAATGTGAAGATGAAGGACCCTTATGGGGAGGAGGGACAAGAAACTAGGCCTGGGCAAATATCAGGGGCTTCTTAAGAGGTCAGATGTTCCCCAGAGTCTAGCGGGCAGGACATTCTCTGGGAAGGAAAAGTCAATCCCCTTCAGAGAACCTCTAGGCACGCCCAGAGCAGAACTGCCCCTCCCCTCCGGGAAACCTCTGGGCGCGCCCAGAGCAGAGCTGCCCCTCCCCTTCGGAGAGTCTCTAGGCGCGCACTTATGATGTCACTGCGACCGGCCAATCCTGTAACACCTCAGCACTCTCCCTCAGCATTCTCCGGTATGCTAATTGTCCCTCCGAACTAGCCAATCCCGTGCCACCTCTGCATTTTACACCAGCACTCTCCACCAGCATTCTTCGCCAGCATTCTCCCATATGCTAATGGTCCCTCTGAACTGACCAATCCTATGCATGCGCATTAGGAATATGCTAATTTGCTGCCTATATAACCTGTGTGAAACTGCCGCTCAGGGCTCCTCACTGCCTGAGGTGGGGGCCCGTTTGCGCAAATGTTCAATAAAAACCTCGTGCTTTTTGCATCAACTGGTCTGGAGTCTGGATCTTTGGGCGTCCACCTGAGCAAGTGGGCATCTCTGCAACTGAGAGGTCCAACAAAGAGGGGTAAGGAAGAAAAGAGAAAATGTGCCCCTCTACCCCCACAGAGATGCCCACACAGTACGGTAAAAGATGAGGCTTTGGGCTGGCACTGTAACTCAGTAGTTAATCCTCTGCCTGTGGTGCCAGCATCCCATATGGGCACCAGTTCGAGTCCCAGCTGCTCCTCTGATCCAACTCTCAGCTGTGGCCTGGGAAGGCAGTAGAAGATGACCCAAGTCCTTGGGCCTCTGCACCCATGTGGGAGATCCTGAAGAAGCTCCTGGCTCCTGGCTTTAGGTCAGTGTAGCTCTTCTGGCCATTTTGGCCAACTGGGGAGTGAACCAGCAGAAGGAAGACCTTTCTCTTTGTCTATCCATCTCACTATCTGTAATTCTACCTCTCAAATAAATAAATAAAACATCTTTTAAAAAAAAGCAATGTGGCCCTAAAAACTATTGCTATAGACTTTAAGTATAATGAAGTTTTCACTTGATTAACTGAGTGATTCATAGATTCTGTTAGAGTCCTGTTGTCACCAGATTACTAATCTGTGAAACTCATTTAGCATAGTGAGGTTACCTAGGAAGTAAAAATAGAAAGGGAATCCTGGATAGAGGTTGCTAGGGTAACAGCATTCTTCCTCTGAAACCCAGTGTGTTTTTGACCTTTTCTCCCATGTACTCCCTATCACAGTGCTTGTGAGTGGACAAGCAGTTATGTGTTTTTGCTGAAAAGAGTTGCTTCACACCCAGGAAACAACTGTAAGACACTTTCTCAGCAAGTATGTTGTGTGGACATTAATATGAACTTGAAAACAGCCAAGAACAGGATTCCTGGACTACTCAGGCTAACTCACTGTTCTTGGCACATCATCCCCTGCTCTGCTAAAGTTTCTGGCAAGTTCTTTAAAATTTTTAGGAGAGAGATGTTTCACATGAGAGACATAATCTGATAATGTAGCAGTGATGTCTTTAAGAAAAGGTGCCATGTAAGGAAGCAGTCTGATGTGTCCTTTCATCTTCCCATTAATAACTCTCATTGATGTCTAGCACAGGGTGGCAGAAAGCAATCCTCCTTCTGAATTGCATCAAGCCAGGAGGATTCATCTACAGTTCATCTGAGCTTTGTTTGTATGAGGGAATAACCAAAATACAACATTGTATAGGTTTTTTTTTTAAATTCATTTTATTTACTTGAACAGCAGATTTACAGAGAGATGGAAAGACAGAGAGAGGTCTTCCATCCATTGGTTCACTCCTCAAATGGCCACAATGACTTGGGCTGGGCCAGGCTAAAACGAGAAGCTAGGAGCTTCTTCTGGTTCTCACACTTGATTTCAGGGGCCCAAACACTTGGGCCATCATCCTTTGCTTTCCCAGGTGAATTAGGGAGCTATATTGGAAATGGAGCAGCCAGGTCTTGAACCAGTGCCCATGTTGGGTGCTGGCACTGCCAGGGTCTGCTTAACCTACTACACCAGTCCCATGTGCATTTTTCAAAGGAAAGGAGGGGTTAAATTTTTTCTAATATGACTCTCAGAATAAAGATTATAATTTGTAGTAGATGATGATTTTGGTTATATTTTGAGTTTCATTAAATTTCTATATTTTTTAAGTTAATGAGTACTAGTAGTTACCTTATTTTTTTTAAAGATTTATTTATTTTACTTGAAAGTCAGAGCTACAGAGAGGAGAGGCAGAGAGAGAGAAGTCTTCATCTGCTGGTTCACTCCCCAATTGGCTACAGTGGTCGCAGCTATGCCGATCCAAAGCCAGGAGCTTCTGTGTAGTAGTTATGTTATGTTATCCTTGCTTTGGATAAACAAACTCTCTCCCATCCCTCATTTAAAATGCTTTTTAAAATAGGTTTATTTTGAGGGCTGGCACTGTGACATGGCAGGTGAGGCTGCCACCTACAGTGCTGCCATCCCATATGGGTGCTTGTTTGAGATCCAGCTTCCTGCCGTGGCCTGGGAAAGCAGTGGAGATGGCCCAAGTTCTTGAGTTCTGCACTGCATGGGAGACCTGACAGAAGCTTCTGGCTCCTGGCTTCAGCTAGATCCAGCTCTGGCATTGCAGCCATTTTCAGAGTGAATCAGTGCATGGAAGACCTCTCTGTGCCCTGCCTCTCTGTAACTCTGCCTTTTAAATAAATAAATAAACTTTTACTGCTGCACCACGGAGCTGGCCCCAAGACCTAACAGGTTTTCTGGGTGCTTATCCTGGGGTTCACTTTGAGCACTAAGCACAGTTATTCTGTGTGACTGAATATTTCATATTCCTTCTTATGGAAAAATTTTTCTCATGATCTGAGTAATTGGCTACATCTGCCCATAGTGCAAACTAAAACTTAATTTGGCATTTGAACACCCAGAGTGCTGATTCCTGTAATCTTCTGAATTTAATCAGAAAATGTATCTGAAACATTTGGTCTATGGGTAGGCAGGGCAGTTTTCCTGGATCCCTGTGAGAATTGATGAACTGATGGCGTTTTTCTACCCCACATTATATTCTGAAATTTACTTCATTTTATTTTCTTAAAATAACTATATTTGAAATTTGCTCCCCCCTTCTGAAATGTTTGTGCTTCTGTTCTCCTTATAACCATGGACATGAGTAGCCCTTTTCCTTCTCTTTATGATGCTGCAAGAACAATGACACATTGCAGCTCTCTCTCCCCTAGCAGCACATCTTCCTCAATGTTTCTCTTTGAATTAGTCCCTGGGTTAACTTGGCTGCACAAAAGGCATATACCTAAACCCAGTGTACCTAATGAATGAAAGTCATCATAAAATCAATATGCCTTGTAAACCTCTCATCTTTGTTTTGAAATGTGTTGTGAATGTGTCTTTTATGTTAGTGTCTGTAAGCCAGAGACTTCCCACTTAAGGCAGAAGGCTGCTGAGGGACAGCACAACTGTAGCTTTGCTCTGTTACTTTACTGTGGCTACTCTCTCACACTTTCTCTATATTTTATTAAGATTTAAAAATTTTATTTTAAAGCAGAGTTACAGAGAAAGAGTCAGAGACAGAAGGATGGGGATCTTGCATCTGCTGGTTCACTCAAGAGACTGCAATGAATAATGCTGGCCCAGCCTGGAAGTCCAACCCAGTGTTCCATGTTGGTGCAAGGACCCAAGTACTTGTGCCATCTGTTTCTGCTTCCCCAGTTGTGTTAACAGGGAGCTGGATCAGAAGTGGAACAGCTGTGACTCAAACTGGCAATCATGGGGCTGACATTGTGGCACAATGGGGAAAGCCACCATCTGCAATGCCAGATTCCCAGATGAGCAGCAGTTCATGTCCCAGTTGCTCCACTTCTAACCTAGCTCCCTGCTGATGGCCTGAGAAAAGCAGCAGAGGATGACTCAAGTGTTTGGGCCATTGTAACCCATGTGGGAGACCCAGATGAAGTGCCTGGCTCCTGGTTTCTGTGTGCTTCAGTCCTGGCCATTGCAGCCATGTCAGATGGAAGATCTCTCTCTTTTTTAGCATTTATTTATTTATTTGCAAGGCAGAGATAGAGAAAGGGAGAGAATGAGAAAGAGATTTTCCATCTGCTGGTGTACTCCCTAGATGGCTGCAATGGCCAAGACTGGGCCAGGCCCCAGCCAGGCACTAAGAGCTTCATTCAAGTCTCCCACTTGGGTGGCAAGGACCCAGGTATTAGACCATGTTGTACTTTTCCAGGGCTACTAGCAGAGAACTGATTCAGAAGTGGAGCAGCCAGGACATGAACTGGTGCCTATACCAGATGCCAGCACTGCAGGCAGCAGCTTTACCTGCTAATCCACAATGCTATCCCATCTGACTCTCCCTCCTCTCTATAACTCTGACTTTTTTTTTAAAGATTTATTTTATTTATTTGACAGAGTTACGATAGAGATAGAAACAGATAGAGAGGTCTTCAGTCTGCTGGTTCACTTTACTTCCCAAATGGCTGCAGTGGCCAGATCTGAGCTGATCTGAAGCCAGAAGCCAGTAGCTTCTTCCAGATCTCCATGTGGATATAAAGGGTGGACACACATATTGGATCCCAGCATTTTATTTTGTGGTGGCTTAATCCACTGTGCCACAAAGCCAGACCCACCCTTTGTCCTTCTGATGACTTGTGTGTCAAGATCTTGGTGATATCTGCTGAACAACTGTTGGTATTATGTTAGACTCTTCTGTTTTATTTTGGTTCTCATTTGTTGAGTTTATTTTGGCTGCCACTTTTGGGTAGCAAGCTGTGATGTCATCAGTGGCTAAAGCTGCCATGTGTTAGGCTGGCACTGATTCTACCTTTCCATTTCTTCAAATAGAAGTGGAAAATGAAATCCTCTCAAAACTAACATGCTACAAAGTAACAACTGGAACTCAAGCTTCCTTTCTTCTCACCTAAAAGACCAGCTGGTCTCTGTGTTTCTCATTTTAGCCCAAACCTATATAGCTTCCTAGAGCAGAAGGAAGCTTATTTTTCAAGGCAGAATTCATAGATGTGGTTGTCCATTCACCTCTGAGAATTAAAGCCATCACTCTGCTTTTTGACTGGTTTTCAGTCTGTGGTAGTGCCCTCTCTCACAGGAAGACAGATTCTTCACAGAAGAATACACCTAGGTGGAGAAAACTTTATGGAGTGGGTTTTCCAAAGTGAAATGGAATTCTGGCCTTGACATCCTTGAGATCGTGATCAGCAGAGTGGGGAAATTCTTTGCTAAATCCATTCACATCCTTTCCTTTTTTGTTCAATGTATTCCTTCCTTACATAGTGCTCCGTGCTCTCCTTCTATTGCACACACACAAGGTGTGTCTGTGATTGAGGCTGTTTGTGTACCGCTGCAGTATCTGGAGTTGCCTTTGTCTCCATCTCTAACCAGAAACTCAGATGCAGAGTGAGGAGGGGGCTGTCACCCTGCCACACAAGGTTTAGGTCCCTTGCTCCTTTACTTTTCTTCAGTGCAGGAGCAGCCTTAAACAGAGCTGTACTGGGTAGTATTATTTCTTTTGGATTTGAGTGCTTGGATAGCAAAAGAAATACATATTTTTTTCTTATAGAACGGATTGAGGAGGCACTACTAAAGTCAGCAGCAACTTTCTTGGCTCCTGTTACATGTCAAGATGAGTCAGAATATTCAGGGTCATTTGTTAATTTTTTTAAAAAAATTAAAAATATTTATTTGAAAGGCAGAGTTACAATGAGAGAGAGACATAAATCATTTATCCACTGGTTCACACCCCTATTGGCCACAATAGCTGCAGTTGGACTGGATTAAAGTCAGGAGCCAGTATCTTCCACATTTCCCATGAGGGAGTAGCACAAGCACCATCTTTTGTAGCTTTCTTAGGCACATGAAGGAGCTGGATCAGAAGTAGAGCAGCAGCTGGGACATGAACTCATGCACAATATGGAATACCAGCATCACAGGCGATGGCTTTCCCAGTATGCTCTACTGTCTGTTTTATTATTATTATTTTTATTTGAAAGGCAGAGTTAGAAAGAGGGAAAGAGATGTAAATCATTATCCACTGTTTCACACCCCTAATGGCCACAGCACCTGGGGTTGAATCTGGATTAGTCAGGAGCCAGTATTTTCTTCCACATTTCCCATGTGGGAGTAGGAGCATAGGCACCAAACTTTGTAGCTTTCCTAGGCACATGAAAGAGCTGGATCAGAAGTAGAGCAGCTGGGACATGAACTCATGCACAATATAGAATGCCAGTAACACAGGCAATGGCTTTCCCACTATGCTCTACTGTCTGTTTTTATTATTACTATTTTTATTTGAAAGGCAGAGTTAGAGAGAAGCAGAGGCAGAGAGAGAGAGAGGGAGAAAGGCCTTCCATCTTCTGGTTTACTTCCCAGATGGCTGCAATGGCTGGAGCTACCCTGAACTGAAGCCAAGAGCCGGGAGCCTCTTCCAGTTATCTCACATGGGTGCAGGGGCCCAAGGACTTGGGTCATCTTCTACTGCTTCCCCAGACCTTAGAAGAGAGCTGGATCAGAAATGGAGCAGCTGAGACTCAAACCAGTGCCCACATGGGATGCCAGCAGTGCAGGCAGCAGCTTTCCCTGCTGGGACACAATACCAGCCCCTCTATCGTCTCTTTTATGGAAACATATATTTAAGGGATATTAGAAGGCCATTCAGGCCCTCCCTACAAAACATTTTGAAATAATGATTGACAGTCCACAAGACTGCTTCCAAAGGGAGAGAGCTGCAGGGACAGAGAGGCAGTGATGTAGAAAGGGTATGAGGAACAAGGGAAGATGTGAAGGCTGGAAGAAATCTTGAAAAGTATTCTAAAGGATAAAGTAATAGGACACAGGTCATTTGTGCAGATTTCTATTATAGGGTTTTCCTTTTTTTTTTAAATAGAGATAATTTCTAACATAATTTGTGATATACTTGACTCACTTTTCAGTTTTCTTCTTACAGATAAGATGTGCTTATAATATATAGAGGGGCTGGTACTGTAGTTTAATCCTCTGCCTGTGGCACTGGCATCCTATATGGGCACTGGTTCTAGTCCCAGCTGCTCTTCTTCTGATCCAGCTCTCAGCTATGTCTATGACCTGAAAAAACAGTAGAAGATGGCTCAAGTGCTTAGGCCCCTATACCCAAGTAGGGGACAGAGAAGAAGCTCCTGGTTCCTGGCTTCAGATCAGCGTAGCTCTATCTGTTATAGCCATTTGGGGAGTGAACCAGCAGATGGAAGACTTTTATCTCTGTCTCTTCCTCTCACTGTCTATAATTTGACCTCTCAAATAATTAAAATCTTATAAGATGTAGAGAAGTACTGGAATTAAATACAATAGTACACTCCTAAATATGCAGTTAGCATTAAATTTTTGTTGAGAAAGGGATGAGCTTGGCTTTATGTGTGTCTTGCTTAGAGCAGAATTTTTATGACTGAATTTGAGATAATTAAAAATCAGTTTCATAATTGAAACAGTGACCATTTTTACTGCTGCAGCCTCCCCCTCACTCTGTATCCCTATATAGATAGTCCACATGAAGGTACAACAGAAAGAGAGGCCTGCATATCTGGAGTAATGCAAATATGCCCTTTGCTTAAGCCAGGGGAATGATTGACTGGAGTTCTTTGTGATTCAGTTTGCATTTTTCTGTAGAGTGAAATATAATGATTTGGGTAAAGTATCTCATCTTCTAGTAGATGATTCCAATTGGCTTTCTTATCCATTTACCTGGTATCACAGGTGATTCCCAAGACAGGTATTGGGCTCTATCAAATAAAAAAAAAAAAGTAGCCTCTTCAGAGTTGATGTATTTCTCCTAGAAAATTGGAGAAATGTTTTGGAAGAAGCAGTTCATAGAGGATGTGTACTCCCCTAGAAATGAGACTTAAGTGATTCCCTGAGCCCCTCCCTGAGCTAGTTCTTGAGGCTCATTGATCAGGACAAGAATAATAATATTTATAGGCCAATTATGAATGATGCATGTTTGTCTTACACATGAGATGTCTGCAGATCTGTTTCTCAAGGCCTTTAAGATAAAATAAGAAAATTTTGTAACAAAAGAGAAGGTTGGCATTGCCTGTTGCCTTGGTCTAGGATCTGTGCATTTATTACCCACTTAGTACTCTGACTCCTATTGTGCACATCTCCTGATGGTTCTTTTTTGTCCATTCCTGTGTCCAGATTCCTTAATGGGTGACAATCTTTGTCCAGACTTCCAGTCTGATAACTCAGCCCAAATTGGAGTTGACTAGTTTGTGTACCCACTTCAGGATTAAGGTAGTCCAAAACTGCCAGTGCCCAATGACTGGGCTGCCTTTATGCTCACTCAAGAGATAAGGCTCTGGGCACAGGTCTCAAGTGGCTTTGCTTGGTTCTCTTCCCTTGATCTCCTTGGTGACTAGGCTGATTCTCAGGTAGGCAGGGAACTTGTTGGCTCACAGAAGTCTCCAGATTTCTGTTTTGCATTCATCTTCAAAATATTTGAAAGTTTCCTCTTGGATCGCCAAAGTCCTGAGTAGGGAGTTTTATTTTGTATTGAGATGTGTCTTTATAAAGACAGGTGTCACTGAAGACTGTGTGTCCTCAGAATTAACTGAACTCACCCAGGCCTGCATGGAATTCCAGGATCCTTGCTTCAGGCTGAACATTGCCTGCTGTTGTGAGCATTTGGGTGGGTACCAGAAAATGGAAGAAATCTCTCCTCCACTCCATCTCCCCCTGTCTTTCAAATAAAATGAAAAACAGATAAAAATTGGAAAAAAATGTGTTTTGCCTTTTGTCCTAAGGAAAAAGTAATTACTGTTGTTATAGGTAGACCTCATCTATACACTTCACAAATACTCATAAATCTCAGGTTAAAGGCTTGGTGATCACTGCTGGCTGGGCTGCCTCCTCAGCTCCCATTCTGTGATGCATCCCCTTCCATCATCTGCAGTTCACTTTGGGTGCTCATAAAACACCAAACTGCCTGCTGACTTTGCATCCCTGTGTTCTTTATACATAGCTTGGCCATCGTCTCACTTTCTTTAGCAGCATGCTAATTTTTATGAGTACTTCACAGGCAAAGAATAATGAGGTCATTGATTTTCTCTGAGCTTTTGCCCTAGTGGTTTATTTTCTGAAATTGACTTTGGGTGATGTGTAGAACTTTGCTGGATTAGAAGTTGGGGTGCAGAATTTGATATTAGAGAAATAGGGCTGTCACTGCCACTTGCACTGTGCCCCTCCCTGCAACCTATGCCTGCCTTTGGATTCTGTTTTCATAGAGTGTTGGAATGAGGCAGTAGTGATGCAATAAAGGAATGAACTTTCAATTGTTAAAAATTTTATTTTTATTAATACAAAGAGAACAGATTGCATAAGAATGTAATTCCAGAAGAACATAACCATACTTCTCTATTTCCTCCTCCTTTCTTCCTTTCTCTTTTTAAGGATTTAATAAGCTGGCTTTTTTCCCTAACCTAGTCTTTACCCCTTCATCTCCAGCCTTCCTGTCCATTTGTTGCTACTTTATAATCTGGTACTTTAAGCTTTTTCCCCCTTCTTTCATGCTTGTTTTTGCCTACTCCTATCCCAATTCCAAAGAAGGAAAAATGAATAAAAATCATGAGATATTGATTCAATGACAGGAATCCTATCCAGAAATACAGAAAAAAGTTACCTCCTTTTTCTTTTTATTAACAATTTATTTATTGATTTACCTTTCTGGAAGAGGCAGCTGGAAGTTCTCCAAGGTCTGTCCTTAGAATGTGAGGAGAGCCAGAGATATTGGATAGACTCTTTACAGTCTGTTTTACTGTGAGAGATGTTCCACTTGCCTGTGGCAGAAAAAAATGAAATTTCAATGATTTTTTTTCTGCATTACTAATTTTTATGATGAGTCTTTTCTTTATCAATGGATAGAGACCTGTCAAATTTGCCATGAGCAAAAAATTTCACAGACACAACTGCTTCCAGAAGAGATGCCTGCCTCTCCATCCCCACGTGGCCTTCCCCTGAGATCTCCAGGTGGCTTCTCTTGGTCTCCTGGAAGCAAAGAGAAGATTCCAACCGCAGGAAAAGTTCACTACAACTGTGGTGTTGTTTCTTGGAAGTTCCTGTCCAAAAAGTAATCATTTAAGAATACCAGGGGCATTTCATTAGTTTCACAGGACTCTCTTCTTCCTGGCTTCAGTGGAGAGGAAAAATAACCAAAGTTGAAGCATGATTCTAGGCAAAGCACAATTATTTTTCTGCATAATGAAAATCCTCAATTTTTTCTGCACATTATCAGTCTTACATGGGTTAGAAAGAAAAATACCATTTAATGTCTTAGAACTCTCTAATGTTAAAAAGTGCAAGAATTAAAAATTGCTATTTTATGCTCTTATAAAGCTCCAAAAGCATTAACATTGTGCATTTCTGGGTGATTGGAAAATTCTAAATTTGAAATCAATTAATTGGCTTTGCAGAGTAGGAAGAAAATAATTGGTTTATTAATTATTTATAAAGAGAGACTATGAAAGAAGCTATTCATTGGTACCAATTGTCTATGATAAGCTTTAGTGTTTATGAAACCATGATTCATTTTATTTTATGAACTATGTCCACTTGAAGTTGCAAAAGAAAACATACAATAGTGGTTGCAATTCACTTTAACAGATTTTTTGAAAGATTTTATTTATTTATTTGAGAGGCAAAGTTTCTGACAGTGAGAGGTAGAGACAGAGAAAGGTCTTCCATCCATTGGTTCACTCCCCAAATGGCTGAACAGCCAGTGCTGCTCGATCCAAAGCCAGGAGCCAGGTGCTTCTTCCCAGTCTCCCATGGGTGCAGAGGTTCAAGCACTTGGGCCATCTTCTACTGCTTTCCCAGGCCATAGCAGAGAGCTGGATTGAAAGAGGAGCAGCTGGAACTAGAAACGGTGCCCATATGGGATGCCGGTGCTAGAGGTGGAGGATTAACCTACTGCACCATGGCGCCGGCCCCACAATTCTCTTGAGAACAGAAACATTTATTCCTGAGTCTTTTACTCTTCATATATTTATGAGATGATGTCTGATTTCTTTTGGAGTTCTCTTTTGTTCTTTGATTATTTTCTATGACTAGTTTCTTAAAAGGACTTGCATTGTTAGCATCTACAGTTAGGCCAATGAAGTCCTGACAGGGCACATATGTCTCTAGAATTAGAGGAGTGCTCATCATTCTCATACTGTGTTCTGTTGCTGTTCAGCCTGTGACAGTGAGACATGTAAATAAAAAAATAGAAACTCAGCATGTGGTTACCCCACAAGGAGGCTTATCTTGTCTGCATCTGAATAATTTTGATAGCCAGGTGTTTTTAAGTTGCTAAATATTCTCCTAATTTGTATTTATTTAAAGACTATTAATTTAGTACCACAATTTTTATTACAATAAGTTGATTGCAGATAAGGAATTTACAAATTCATACCTTGACTAGAAGTTTTACTTTTTTTTTTTAAATTAAACTTTTATTTAATGAATATAAATTTCCAAAGTACAGCTTATGGGTTACAATGGCTTCCCCCTCCCAAAACTTCCCTCCCACCCGCAACCCTCCCCTTTCCCAATCCCTCTCCCCTTCCAATCACATCATGATTCATTTTCAATTCTCTTTATATATAGAAGATCAGTTTAGTATATATTAGGTAACGATTTCAACAGTTTGCCGCCATATAGCAACACATAGTGAAAAAAAAATACTGTTGGAGTACTAGTTATAGCATTAAATAAGAGTGTACAGCACATTAAAGACAGAAAGCCAAGACACCATGGAAAAGAAAAAAAAAGAAGAAGACCTAAATGAAAGATCTCTGTGAGTGAGATCTCAGTGGAAAGAATGGGCCATCAAAGAAGGAAGTACCTTTCTCTGAAGGGAGGAGAGAACTTCCACTTTGACTATGACCCTATGGGAATAAGATCAAAGTCAGCGAACTCTAAAGGCTTCCATAGCCCTGGCAACTCATGACTAGAGCCTAGGGAGATTACTGACGCCATGAACAGGAGTGTCAAATTGTTAAGTCAGCAAAAAGAGTCACTGTATACTTACATCCCCTGTGAGATCTGTCCTTAATGTGTTGTCCAATGTGAAGTGATGCTATAACTAGTACTGAAACAGTATTTTTACACTTTGTGTTTCTGCGTGGGTACAAACTGATGAGATCTTTACTAATTATATACTGAATCAGTCTTCTGTATATAAAGATAATTGGAAATAAAAAACAAAACAAAAAAAAAAACCTGGTGTTAAATTGGAAATGGCATAGAAAATTAATTAATTTTTTTTAGAAGTTTTACTTTGTAACAATCACAGACTAGCAGAAGTCATAAACCATTAACCCTCATTTTTCTAAAATAAGAGGTTGTAATTAATATGAGTATATAAAGAATATATTTTTTGGGATGGCACCGTGCTCAATAGGCTAATCCTCTGCCTGCAGCACCGGCACATAGGGTTCTAGTCCCGGTCAGGGCACTGAATTCTGTCCCAGTTGCTCCTCTTTCAGTCCAGCTCTCTGCTGTGGCCCAGGAGTGCAGTGGAGGATGGCCCAGGTTCTTGGGCCCTGCACCTGCATGGGAGACTGGGAGGGGGCACCTGGCTCCTGGCTTCAGATCAGCATGGTGCACCAGCCGCAGCATGCCAGCTGCAGTGGCCATTGGAGGGTGAACCAACAGAAAAGGCTCTCTGTCTCTCTCTCTCTCACTGTCCACTCTGCCTTTCCAAAAAAAAAAGAATATATATTTTTAAGATTTTATTTATTTATTTGAGAGGTAGAATTACAGATAGAGAGAGGGAGAGGCAGAGAGAAAGGTCTTCCTTCCATTGGTTCACTCTCCAGATGGCTGCAATGGCCAGAGCTGCACAGATCTAAAGCCAGGAGCCAGCTGCTGCTTCCTGGTATCCCATGCGGGTGCAGGGGCCCAAGCACTTGGGCCATCTTCCACTGCTGTTCCAGGCCATAACACAGAACTAGACTGGAAGAGGGGCAGCCAGGACTAGAACCGGCATCCATATGGGATGCCGGCACCACAGGCAGAGGATTAACCTCTGCACCACAGCACCAGCCCCAAGTATATGAAGAATTTAGAACAGAAAATCTACCAACCTCATGGAGTTTATCTCCTTTTCAAAACTTTTAAAAACCTTTAGGATGCAAAATGCTAATTTAAGGTGCTGTAATTAAATTCACACAAACAAAAGATGTTTTAGTATGTTTTACTTCATTATTTAAGTTAGATACTGTTAGGAAATTCTAAATCATTTTGTGGATAAATTGTAATTTTTTTTCACAGGTGTATTTGAGTAGAAACACAAGCTTTTATAATCAATTATTTATGTTTAAAACACATGCTTATGCATGTTTTATATTAAAATAACAGCATTTTATGAAGTTTAGATACATCTTATTCAATACAAGCCTATACTTTAAGTTTTATTTAAAAAGAATCTTTGTATCTATTTTTTTTAACACAGCAAATTCAGGAAAAACCATTTGGGAAACCAACATTATTAATACTAACTCTGAAAGCATTTCTACCTCTTTACTGAATGATTTTTCCTTCTGTCAACTCTAATGAATAAAAATTGTGTTTTGAACATAAGTTTTTCATGTTAATCTAACACTTTAGGACATTTGTATTTGTTTTATAAGTCTTAAGGAAAACAATAAGGTAATCTCTCATCTAGACAATTCTGGAATCTTTCATTAGATTTAGAATTTTACAGCAAAGTAATATGATTTCTTTGTCCAAATATTATGGCTTTTAAAAAATTTCATGTATGTAAATTAATAAAGCTTATTTCCAATATATATTTTCTGTGTTTTCATTTGCTGAAGCAGGGTTCAAAGGGTGTTTTTAGGATCTTGCCAACATCAGCCCTATGTACCCATAAATTATTGGAGCCATTAAATGGACAATAAAAACTGGTTGAGGCTACTGATGAATGCTTCAAAAGGAATCTGATACACACAGATTTTATTGTCATATTCAACTCAACTGAAGTCTTTCTTGAAACTGTACTCTTGATAGGCTGAAGACAGAGTAATGGAGTTAATTCTTTATGCCAAAGATACGTGGATCTGTTGTACAAAGGCTTCATTCTCTGTTGATCATCAGTAACTTGAGGTCTTTCTGTAGATTCTGAATGGCAGTGCTTACAGCTTCATATTGCAAAGAACTGGCAGCATATTTGCAGTATTTCTGAGCTCTCACAAAGTCCTCAGGGGTGAGGTGGGTATCGCCTTGGGAAACTGTACTTAAAAGTGCAGGATCAATGGCTGGAATAGCCTATAGAGTAGGTTGCATAGTATTCCTTGTTACACCCATGCTATGAGGCACTTTTGCTGGTGTGTAGGCTAGGGCATGTACACCCAGAGAACTCTGTATTCAACTATAGCTGTCTGATGGCATGCTGCCTGGGTCAAATGCTGAAGATGATGATGGCTGAGGTGTGTTGAGTGCACAGAGATGCTACTACAGCATCTTCATTTTCTTCACCATCAATATCTTCCTCAATTGCAATAGAGCCTGCTTGAGGAGTCTCCTCATTCTTTAAGCAATTATAGATATATGTTGCCTTCCACCTTGCATATTTGCTGTGTTTCACATTTTCATCAGTGTTATGTTAAACATGGTTATGACATCTATTAAAAGACTTGCAGTATAGAAGAACTTGATCATGTTTTTTTTTTGTGAAATAGCCCAGCACAATGTTCACTGTCTGCATATATAAACATTTTCCAAGAATAATTCCCCAAATGGGCAGAACCAACTGCTCCTTGGGTAATAGCTTCATTATTACCCAACTGTTTCTTTTTGTTGTTGTGAAGAACCTGAGCCTGGATCAAGCCATAGCTATTTTAGACTAGGCCTCCATCTTGTAACTCAGGACTGACCAGACCCTGAACCCTAAGGCAAAATCTCCTGAAAGAAGAAAAATAAACTCCCCTTGTGGTAAACTCCCCTAGCAACAGCCAATCAGCAGATAGCAGGGAAATACCTGCTATCCAGGTGTCTTTTCACATCCCAAATCCCTGCAGTTTGGCACGTACACCCTAGAGGCTCGGACCCTATACTTTAGCCAATCATTTTAAAAAGCATCAACCCCAAAGCCATCCAACCACCTTTACTAGGTCTATTCCCACTACTGGATTTACTAATCAATTTTAAGAGATGTTCTTTAAATTCTCACAGCATGAGATAATTTCCTGATGGTGCTATAATGTATAGAATGTCTCTGAAAACCCTATATAAACCCCACAAAGGAAATGGGATGGGTCCTCATCAGATGACCATTGTGATGATTGGAGGAGTGGACCCTAGCTTGAGCTAGAACAATAAACCTCTTTGCTTTTGCATCATTGAAGTCTCTCATTGGGATAATTGTGTCCCATGCAAGTCTGGTCTAACAGTTGTTACTGTTAAGATTTATTTATTTATTTGAAAGGCAGTTACAGAAAGGCAGAGAGATGGAAGGAGAGTCAGCCTCTGCCATCCTCTAGTTCACTCCCCAAATGGCTGCGATGGCCAGAGCTGTGCTGATCTGAAGGCAGGAGCCAGGAGATTCTTCCAGGTCTTCCACATGTGTGCAGGGGCCCAAGGACTTGGGCCATTTTTCTACTTCTTTCCCAGGCCAGAGCAGAGAGCTGAGTCAGAAGTGGAGCAGCTGGGACTTGAACTGGAGCACATATGGGATGCCAGCATTGTAGGCCAGGGCTTTAACTTGCTGCACAACAGTTCCAGTCCCCCAACTGTTTCTTAAGAGCTCCTAACTGACCCGTTAATTTTGATAAAAATTTATGACACTCAGCAGTTTTATTATCAATATTCATTCTAGTTTGCATGGCATATAAATGACCCCCTTGGTGAAATACATAATGATCAATAATGGCTGCCAACACCCACCCCTCAGGTCAATTCTTGAGCAACTATTCAGTAATAGGCCACCACAGGGCCCTACTTGCATGCTCCTGAACCATCAGGTGGTGCTGTATGTTTTTTTTTTTTTAATTTTTTTACTTTTTAAAATTTTGACAGGTAGAGTTATAGACAGTGAGAGAGAGACAGAGAGAAAGGTCTTCTTTCTGTTGGTTCATCCCCTAAATGGCTGCTACAGCTGGCACTGTGCCAATCCAAAGCCAGGAGCTAGGTGCTTCCTCCTGGTCTCCCATGCAGGTGCAGGGCCCAAGCACTTGGGCCATCCTCCACTGCCTTCCTGGGCCACAGCAGAAAGCTGGACTGGAAGAGGAGCAACTGGGACAGAACCAGTGCCTCAACCGGTACTAGAACCCAGGGTGCCAGCGCTGCAGGCAGAGGATTAGCCTAGTGAGCCGCGGCACTGGCAGATGCTGTATGTTCTTAAACTGTGGGGAGAGTGGGGGCAGTGGAGCAAGCTCAGCCATCTCCACTCTAGCATATCACCACTTTCTCAAGCCTATATTTTTTTCAAGTACATATTCTTACATTCACAGAAAAACAGTTAAAACCATACTGACTGTTGTAAAAATAATTCAGTGGTTATAGAAGTCTACTCATACAACATTTAAAATTGTTCAATAAAATACTCTGTGATTAAAAAAAAGATTTATTTATGTATTTGAATTGCAAATTTACAGAGATAGAGAGAAATCTCTGCTGGTTCACTCCCCAAATGACCACAATGGCCAAGGCAGGGCTAGATTGAAGCCAGGAGCCAGGAACTTCATCCAGGTCTGCCACATGGGTACAGGGATCCAGGCATGTGAGCCATCATCCACTGCTTTCTCAGCCTCATTAACAGAAAGCTGGATCAAAGTGGAGCAGCCAGGACTCAAACCAGCACTCATATGGGATGCCAGTACTGTAGGCAGTGGCTTAACCCACTGAGCCACAGTGCCTGCCCCAAAATGATTTTTGGTTTCTGTATGATAGCCATACTAACTGGGGTGAGGAGAAATCTCATTGTGGTTTCTGTTAGCATTTCCCTGATGGCTAGTGATCCTGAACATTTTTTTCATGTCTTGGCCATTTGAATTTCTTCCTTGGAAAAATGCTTATTAAAACTGCCTGTTAATATAACAGGAAAAATGGTTGTTGCCCACTTCTTGAACTGGATTATTTGTTTTGTTGTTGAATTTGTTGAGCTCATTAGAGATTTTGGATATTTTTACTAATAGTTTGCGAATGTTTTCTTCCATTCTGTCAGTTGCTTCCTTTGTTGCAGTTCAGAAACTTCTTAGCTTGATATAATCTCCTTTGACTATTTTTCCTTTTATTGCCTGTGCTTCAGGAGGTCTTTTTCCAAAAGTCTTTGCCTATGACAATGTCTTGCAGAGTTTCCCTGATATTTTCCCCTAGTAATCTGATGGTAGCACATAGATTTAGATGGTTGATCTAATTATAGCTAATTTTTGTACAAGTTGCAATGTGGGGATCTTGTTTCCTACTACACTGTGAAGAACAAATTTTTCCAGCACCATTTTTGAAGAGATTGTCCTTTCTCCAGAATTGCTTTAAATTTGTTTCTCACAAACTAATTGGTTTTAGATGTGTGGATTAATTTTCAGAGGTTCTATTCCTGTTTCATAGGTCTACATGTCTTTTGGCATGCCAATAACAAGCTCTTTTTATTATAACTGCCCTGTAGAAGATCTTGAATTCTGGAATTGTGATGTCTCCAGCTTTGCTTTTGTTAAGATTTCCTTGGCATTTCATACCAATTTTAACATCATCTTTTTCCTAACTCTGAGAAGAATATTGTTGGTATTTTGATTGAGATCACATTGAATCTGTAAATTGCTTTTGGGGGGCTTGCACTGTGGAATAGTAGGTTGAGCCTCTGTCTGTGGCATTGGCATCACATGGATGCCAGTTTTTGTCCCAGCTCTCCTCTGATCCAGCTCTCTGCTCATGGCCAGGGAAGGCAGTAGAAGATGTCCCAAGTGCTTAGGCCCCTGTATCCATATGGGAGATGAGGAAGCTCCTAGCTCCTGGGTTCAGATCAGCCCAGCACCAGCCATTACAGCCATTTGGAGAATTAACCAATAGTTAGAAGGCATTGCTTTCTGTGTCTCCCTCTCTCTGTCTATAACTGCCTCTCAAATAAATGATTATAAAAGTAAAATTAAAAATAATTTCTTTTGGTAGTATGGAAATTTTGATGATATTAGTTCTTCCAATTTATGAACATGGAAGATTTTTCTTTTTTGTGTGTTTTCTTCTATTTCTTTAATATTTTGTAATTTTTCTTGTAAAGATCTTTCACACTCTTGACTAAATTTATCCCAACCATAAAAAATTTTATGATTACCGTGAATGGCACTGATCTGCTAAGTTATTTTCCAGCCATGGCATTTTTGTGTGTATAATGGTTATTGGTTTTTGTGTGTTGATTTTATATCTTACAACTTTACCAAGCTTTCTTATTAGTTTCAATAATCTCTTGGTGGAGTCTTTTGGTTTCCCAATATTTAGGATCATGTCATCTGCAAACAGATTACTGGACTTTCTCCTTTCTAATTTGTTTTCCTTTGATTTCTTTTTCTTGCGTTCTTGCCATGGCTAAAACTGTTAGTAGTGTATTGAACAGCAGTAGTGATGGAGAGAAACTTTGGTTTCAGATCTTAGTGGAAATGCTTCCATGATTTCCCATTCAATATGATGTTGGTTGAAGATTTGCCATATATTGCCTTGACTGTGTTAAGGAGTGTTCCTTCTATTCCCAACTTGCTTAAGGTTTTTGTAATGAAAGCTTGATTTTTATCAAATATTTTCTCTTCATCTATTGAGATCATCATGTGGTTTTTATTCTTTAGTTTGCTAGTGTTACATATCACATTTATTGATTTGCATATGCTGAACCATCCCTGCATACCAGGGGTACATTCCACTTGGTCCAGGTAAATTATCTTTATGATCTGTTGTTGGATTTTATTAGCTAGTAATTTGTTGAGAATTTTTGCATCTGTGCTTATTGGAGATATTGTTCTTTAATTCTCTTTTTCTATTGTATCATTTTCTGGTTTAGAAAATAAGGTGACTGGCCAAATAGAAGGAGTTTGGGAATACTCTTCTCTTTCAATTGTTTTGAATAGCTTAAGAAGAATTGGAATTGATTCTGTTTTAAAAGTCTGGTAGAATTTAGCAGTGATGCTTTATGGTCTTGGGCTTTTCTTTGGAGGGTTTTTGTTACTGATTCAATCTCTGTCTTGGTTTTTGGTTTGTTTAGGTTTTCTATATGTCTTCATGACTCAATTTTGTTATCTAGTATGTTTCTTGATTTCTTCTAGGTTTTCTAATTTGTTGATCATTGTATGTGATGCCCACATTCTATATTACAGTGCTAATATAAGTTTTCAGTGTTCCACTTCCAATCCAGTTTCCTGGTTAATATCTCTGGGAATCATGGGGTAGTGGCTCAAATTCTTCAGTTCCTTTACCTAAGTGCAAGATGTACTACTTATTAGGGGACTTGAGAGCCTGGTCCAGCCATAGCTGTTGCAGACATTTAGAGAGTGAACCAACATATGAAAGACCTCTCTGCTTCTCTCTCCCCACCCACTTTCTGTGTATTTCTCTGCCATTTTTAAAGTTATTTATTTGTTTATTTGAAAGTCACATTTACAGAGAGAGAGAGAGACATAAAGAGATCTTCCATCATCTGGTTCACTCCCCTGGTGGCTCTAATGGCCAGTGTAGGGCCAGGTTGAAACCAGGAACTTCTTCTGAGTCACCAATGGGGGTGGCGGGATCCCAAGTACTTGGGCCATCTTCCACTCTTTATCAGACCATTAGCATAAAGCTAAATCAGAAGTGGAACAAGTGGGACTTGAACCGGTGACTATATGGGATGCCAGTATAACAGATGGCAGCTTTGCATACTGCTGCAAAACACCAGCTCCCTCTCTGCCTTTCAAATAAACAGATCTTTAAAAAAGAAATGAAAATGTACTTAAGATAGTAAAAGTCATCATGATTGAGCACTGAGGAATCTATTGAAATGATTACATTTTAAAAGATGTATTTATATATTTGAAAGGCAGTGTTAGAGTGAGAAAGGGAGAGACTGATCTTCCTTCTGGTTTGTTCTCCTCCAAAATGGCTGCAATGAATGGGGCTAGACCAGGCTGATCTCATAATATAGGAGCTTCTTCCAGATATCACATGGGTTCAGGGGCCCAAGCATTTGGGCGATCCTTTGCTGCTTTCCCTGACACATAAGCAGGGAGCTGGATAAGTTTGGAGCATCAATATCTGTGACATCCTCCTTGCAGTACAAAGATATAGAGCCCATCTGGCACAATTAACGTCCTATTTATGGGTGGGTCAAGTATAACAGCTTCCAACTCTCAAGGTTTGGACTAGATGGGTTCTGAGGAATTGTGTTATAACAGATATAAATCCATAACTCTTGGTTTAAGCTTTTATTAGCAGATAATGGCTGTGACTACTTTGGGTCTCGGGATTGTCATCAGTGAAGGCATCCAGATTAATAGTAATGAGATCAACAGTCAGCAGAATGGTGTCCAGCTGAACTTAAATGGTTTTTCTTTTTTATTGTTAGTATAGTGACCTCCTGCAGTACCCTGGCATCTGGACATAGACAGTAGACATTGGAAGTCATCCCCTTTGCCAAATGGAGTATGCCAAGTTTTGGGTCCATCATTTATTAAGGAGGCCTTAGTAGCCATCCTCACATTTTACTGTGATATATCCATGGCCAAAGTCCTACTAGACATCAAGTTTGTAGAATCACAGGCTCAAGGTGTATAGGTGACTGTTTTTCCAGTATAGCACACTTAATAGCCATCTAATTTAATTTTACTGGCACATAGCAAGGTTCCAAGAGAGGTTATTTCTTGCATCACAGCCCTTGAGAAGTAATGGATATCATAGATGATGCAAAGAATTTAGAAGGCATATGAGCTCCACAAGTGAAGAAGTCACTGAGAGCACTAATGATAGTGCCTACATAATTTAATTTGACTGATTTTAGCACTTTTCATTGGAAAGGGGCCATTTAAGCTGGGCTGATTTGTAGCATCCATGACAATTAATTTTTTAAATGAGGCATGCATTGCACCAAAACCCAGGAAGGACTAAAAGGTATTAGCATTGTATGTTCTGCACAAGTGTGTCAAACAGTCTCATTCAGGGAGGAAGTCATCAATGTGATATATTTTGTGCTCCTGATAAAAGGTGGGTAGTTAAACTCTTTGCAAAAATTGTGTTTGATGGTAAAGTCAATGAGATGCTCATGTATACCCTAGAAGAAGTGTCTTCAAAGTGAAGGCAAACTAGACTAAGGGGCTGTTGGAAAAGCTTGGAAAAACACATTTGCCACTTTTGTAATAGTTAAGACAGGTCATTTTTCTATTAAGAGGCATAAGATATGTTAATATTAGATATTAGATATAAAGTGTGGTAGACATAATCGATGGCATATAGCATTAAGATTTTAGTAATCTACCATGAGATGCCATTTACTTTTTTCCAGATCCAACAGGAACAATTGGGCTGCCAAGTGGGAAACAGCTGGAATAATCACTTTTTTGTTAATTAAGTCTAATGTGATAAATTTTAATGCATGAAGACATTGAGTTTCCTTTTATTATGTCATCTTAATTATTTTAGTTTGGGACCTGTGGAGTGTTATTTTCCCTAGTTAAGTTGTAGCTTAAAATTTTTATTTTAATAATTGCTGTGTTAGGCCTTCTCTCCCACCTGTGGGATTTTCTGAGTACATCTGACTATTGGAAATTTAGGTAATACTATAGTGAAAATGAGATGTACCGAATAAATTATTTTTTCTTCTGATACATATTTTGGAACTTTTCTAAAATGGTATTGAGTACCCTGTTTAAATTTAGTGGGATCCCCTGGGTAAGACTGTTATTTGAGCCACATTACTGATTACACCTATGCAACTCTGTGAATAAGTGCATCTAGAACCTGGAAAAGTTGATGTCTTATGCTGAAGAGACATAAGAATCAATGTCTCTATCTTTTTTAATTAAATAATTTAAAAATAAATTTTAGATGTCTAAAAGGATGAAATTATATATTTTTCAGAAATTTACACCTATATACAACTATAATTTATACATTTTACATTTTCCTTCTTTAGGTTTTTAATAACATTTATTAGGGCTGGCTCTGTGGTGTGGGCAGAGGCCCACATACTTGGGCCATCTTTTGCTGCTATTTTCCCAGGTTCAATAGCAGGGAGCTGGATCAGGAGTGGAAAGATTGGGACACAAACTGGCACAAATATGGAATGCCATTCTCATCTAGTAAAACTTGATCGGACAACACTGATTGTTTCTAGTAGTGATATTTCTATTAGTGATAAGTAGCTCAAGCTTGACCTCAAATTTAGTCCTTGTCAGATCCTGAATTAGTTTCACTCTGTGATCATCACTCTTTTTTTCTTAGGGACTATATTTTTCATTATTGATTCAGTAAAATCAAGTATTAGAGATCCTATTTCTAAGTGCTTGAAATTATAAATGCTGGTCATTACTCAGAAGGTGTATATAGGGGTTGGCACCATGGCTCACTTGGTTAATCCTCCACCTACAGTGCCAGCATCCCATATCAGCACCGGGTTCTAGTCCTGATTGCCCCTCTTCCAGTCTAGTTCTCTGCTGTGGCCCAGGAGGGCGGTGGAGGATGGCCAAGTGCTTGGTCCCCTGCACCTGCATGGGAGGCCAGGAAGAAGCACCTGGCTCCTGGCTTTGGATCGGTGCAGTGCTGGCCATAGCGGCCATTTGGAGAGTGAACCAACAGAAGAAAGGCCTTTCTTTCTGTTCTCTCTCTCACTATAACTCTACCTGTCAAATAAAAAAAAGATATTTAAAACCAGTGAGAGGAAATGAGTTGTAAAAGAGCAATCAACAACAGTTGAGTGTTGCATGCTGCCTTCCCACTTCCTTCTCAGGAATCCCCACAGAATTCACAACCGTAATTCTAAAATCAGCAACTCCTGCTGTCAGAAGTGTGTGGCTACCACTATACAGAGCAATAGTTTTTAGAAAGGACAAGGCAATCCACTATTTCATTATACTATTCTTGTTTGATGCCTACAACTTCATTTTCTGTTTACATTGTATGATGCTGGGAACTAAGCAATAATTTTCTTCTGGGTCTGAGATGAAGTTAAATAAGATAGAAGTTCAAAACTGAGGTCCCTCAATTTGTAGAATGAAGTCACTGAAAGGCAATTACCAGATCAGTGATGATATATGCATTTGAATAGCACAATTCATACACTATCCATAGAAAAAATGACCAATAGCTGTGGGCAACAGTCAACAGCCCATGAGACCATCACACAAATCCTCAAGAGTTTGACTATAATTTCATGCCAACTCTCATTTAGACAAGAAGAGAAATAAAAGCAGGAGCTCCATGGCACCCTAATATTTTTGTCTTGCCTAATTTGTGGCAGAAACCACTATTTAAATGCAGGTGTGTGTTTTTTTTATTTTTTTATTTTTTAATGTAGCTTTGTTAAAAATATACAGATAATTGGCCAGTGCTGTGGCTCAATAGGCTAATCCTCCACCTTGTGGCGTCAGCACACCAGGTTCTAGTCCTGGTCGGGGCACCGGATTCTGTCCCGGTTGCCCCTCTTCCAGGCCAGCTCTCTGCTGTGGTCTGGGAGTGCAGTGGAGGATGGCCCAAGTATTGGGCCCTGCACCCCATGGGAGACCAGGAGAAGCACCTGGCTCCTGCCTTGGGATCAGCGCAGTGCACCAGCTGCAGTGGCCATTGGAGGGTGAACCAACAGCAAAGGAAGACCTTTCTCTCTGTCTCTCTCTCTCTCACTGTCCACTCTGCCTGTCAAAAAAAAAAAAAGAAAAGAAAAGAAAAGAAAAAAATATATACAGATAACTGGATGTGATGGGTAGATGAATTTCAGGATGTTTTGGGTAAAGAATTACTAGATAGTGCATTTTGAAATATTCACAAAGATTTTACAAGGCATTCATGCTATTTTCCAACAATATTAATCCACCAAATTATTACTATTTTACTGTGAAATATGATCCATTGGTGGTCTACAAATTGTTTTACTAGGTAAGATCAAGCATCATTTTAAAGGATTAAAAATGATTTATTCAGGGATATTATTTTCTTCTTTAAATGCTAAAGTTAAAAAGAGTCCTTGGAGGGTTTTTCTAAAAATCTGTAGAAGTATTTGAGGGTTTTAGAACCACAATTTAATTATGAGAATTGAAAAAAAAATATTATAGTTAATGACAATTTCCAAAAATTCTTTCCACATTTTAATTTCTCCACTTATAGTATGTTTCTTTCAAATGTATTTGCCAAGCCAGGAATTAATGAGGAATTGGAATATTATGTGAGCACTTCATGTGGTTATACACGTTTTTAGGTATGCCCACTGTATCCTAAGAGGTTCATTTTCCAGCAGTTTTCTTCCTAATGGAGGTGTGCACTGTTTTACAGGGAAGGTAGCTTCATCTGCCTATGATGTCAACAGGGAAAGATGATGGAAAGTCTCCTTTGTTTTCCTTCTCAGCATATGCCATTGCAATCACTCCCACCATCTTTAGAGAATTTCTGGTCCTGAAGTTGTCCCCATATTGCTCAAGAACTGTGTGATTGGTTTCTATGTCTGTGAATGTTAGTGTGGGGGTAAAAGGAACTTTGGAGAGCAGGACAGGTTCCTGTCTCTTGGTGGCATAGGTGCAGTTGTAGATCAGAGGCATTATAATCTCTCATTCAGGTACACCCTTATAGACCTTGGCTGGTTCAAGAAAGGATACCAGTGGTAGATCCTCAGTTCCAAAGCCATAGAAGGGATGAATAATGTTGGATTTTCAAGGATTTTTTTTTTCTTTTTGTCAGAAGATGGGCTGACGCTGTGGCTCAGCAGGTTAATGCCCTGGCCTGAAGCACCAGCATCCCATGTGGGCACCGGTTCTAATCCTGGCTGCTCGTCTTCTGATCCAGCTCTCTGCTATGGCCTGGGATAGCAGTAGAAGATAGCCCAAGTCTTTGGGCCCCTGCACGCATATGGGAGACCCAGAAGAAGCTCCTGGCTCCTGGCTTCAGATTGGCACAGCTCTGTTGCAGCCATCTAGGAAGTGAACCCGTGGATGGAAGACCTCTCTCTCTGTCTCTACCTCTCTCTGTAACTCTGCCTGTCAAATAAATAAAAATAAATCTTTTTTTTTTTTTTAAAAAAGGTGATGTGTCTGATAGAAGTCCAGTGGGTCTCTAGGTATACAGAAAGGGGTTCTAAAATTTCTGTAGACAACTGGTCTCATACAAGATGGCCATGGGCTGGAGATGGGTGTTCAGACCATTTGAGCTGAATTGTATATGAGCTGAATGTAGGTTGCACCTCTGTCACTGTTTACTCATCTCTAAGATGAGAGTAGCGGCAATACTAATGAAATATCCTTACTGTGAGATGTGTGCAGGCTGACTTACACTGTGTTGCAATTGCATTTATGGGGTTTCTGGTGTATCTTCTTTAAATGAAGTTTCTGGTATCCTGCACTGTATAGCCTGTCCAGTGCTACTCATTTGAGGTTACTGAACTTACACAATACCTAGTTTCTGGAAACATGGAAGATTGGGTACTGGGAGACAGTCCCATTTCCTTTGGAAGTTAGTAATTGTTATGGTATTTGAAGAAGGGAGCTCCACAAATAGGAATCTTTTCTAACAGAATACAACTTAATGCTCTCTGAGACAACACCTCAAGGCTCAGAGAAGAGACAAGAGTCATTGAAATGTAAAGATCCTAGTTGCATGGTCCAAGCAGTTACGGATCATACTGACCAGAGTGAACAAGATATACTTGATATTATCTTACCTCATCCATTATTTTCAAGACTTGGTGGTAATAGAAGTTCTGGACCAGCATTCAAAAGAGAGGCATGAATGGATTAGAAGACAGTGGTCTTAAGGATGTAGCCTAGGGTGGAGGGATAACCTCTCATATCTGAGAGTCACCATCTGCACTGCTTCCTACCACATGCCCATTACTTCATTCCACTATCATGATCTCTAGAAATGGAGGTCTGTGAAACCTAGTCTGTCATATACTTGGTACCTGGGCTATGCTGTTGCCCCCTGTATTCTAATAGTCCTTCCTGGTAGCTCAAAGTTTTGCTAGGATCTCTGTAAAAAATGAAACAAATTGTATTTCAGGAGAAAAGTGGTTTGAGTAATGTCACATGATTTGTAAATACCGGGCACCCTAACTTCTGTCTAATGTTCTCTATCTTGCCACACTTAATTAAAAAACATTTATTTTTCAGATCCATTTCAGAAATTATCACCAGTTCAAATAATACTGCTTTAGAAAACTTCCGTGAGCATGACTTCCCTTTTGCTCCTAATGCTGTTTGGAGTGTGACTTCAAAAAGCATATCATGAGGCCAGTGCTGTGACACAGCAGGTTAATGCCCTGGCCTGAAGCACCCACATCCCATATGGGCATGGTTCAAGACTTGGCTGCTCCATTTCTGATCCAGCTATGGCCTGGGAAAGCAGTAGAAGATGGCCCAAGTCCTTGGGCCCCTGCTCCCATGTGGAAGACCTGGAAGAAGCTCCTGGCTCCTATCTTTGGATCTACACAGCTCCAGACATTGCAGCCATCTGGAGAGTGAACCTGCGGTTCAAAGACCTCTCGTTCTCCCTCTCTCTCTCTGATTCTCCTTCCCTCTCTGTGTAACTCTTTCACATAAATAAATCTTTTAACAAATTGTCTATTTCTATCACATTTATTGGTATCTCATGGGGTAAATCAAGTGAAATGGTGAAATTTAGGGTCTTTTTTTTAAAAGATTTATTTGAAAGAGTTACACACAGAGAAAGGGAGAGGCAGAGAGAGAGAGCTCTTCCATCCACTGGTTCACTCCCCAGTTGGCTGCAATGGCCAGAGTTGTGCCAATCCAAAGCCAGAAGCCAGGAGCTTCTTCTGGGTCTCCCACATAAGTTCAGGGGTCCAAGGACTTGGGCCATCTTCTATTGCTTTCCCAGGCCATAGCAGAAAGCTGGATCAGAAGTGGAGTAGCTGGGAATCAAACGAGTGCCCATATGGGATGCCAGTGCTGCAGGCGGCAGCTTTACCTGCTAGGCCACAGTGCCAGCCCCAATCCAGGGTTTTGTGAAGGGATGAAGTACAGGGAAAGGTGCTACTTGGAATCACTACTGGTAAAGTGCACTGCATTAAATATACATTATGTGTATTTGTTAATTTTCTTTAGTATAAACTTAATAACAACATAATGTTTATCTCTTTGATAACTTCATTTATTTGAACACTCAAGGTTTCTTTTTACTTTTACATTATTATTTTACAAAATTTGTAGATAATGCTTTTGTTAAACCAGTGATAACTTCTGTTCAATCTCTGCCACTTAATATAGGTGGGTGCATTTTCCTATATATTTCAACTTTTACAGGTTTATTCCTCCACAGTGAAGCTGATGTTTTCTTGGTTAATGTATTTATTATTCTTTATTCATTCTATCATATTCTTTTTTTCCCCACTGTTCAGTTCAGAAGGAAACCAGAGTATTTTTTTTTTAAGATTTCATTTATTTACTTGAAAGAGTTGCAGAGAGAGAGAGAAAGTCCTCCATCTGCTGGCTCACCTTCCAAATTATTGCAAAGGCCGGAGCTGAGCTGATCCAAAGCCAAGACCCAACAGCTTCTGGGTCTCCTGTGCAGATGCAGTGGCCCAAGGACTTGGACCATGTTCCACTGCTTTCTTAGGACATATGTATGTTGAGCAGGCAGATTGTATTGCAGATATTCCCAGGTTCTCTTTTTGGGCAAATAATTGCATTGCTTTCACTTTAATTATGTATAATGTTCTTTCAAATGTTTATCATTTGAATGTTTTGGGCAAGTAATTCTATTGCTTTCACTTTAATTATGTATAATGTTATTTCAATTGTTTCTCAGTAGAAAAATCATAGACAAGGGCAAAAGCTAATTTATATTCTTTGTCTTACTTGTATTTTCTCTCTTAAAAATATTTATTAGCTTGATAGAGAAAGAAGTTGATGGACTGAGATAGAGAGCTTTGACAATTAATTCACTTCCTAGATAACCATACCAAACAGAGTTGGGGCAGAACTGAAGCCAGGATTGAGGAATGGAATCTAGTCCTCCTTCATTGATGACATCACCACTGCTTCCCCAGGTCTGCATTATCTGGGAGCTAAGAACTGAAGCTGGCATTGGAAATCAAACATAGGCACTCTGAGGTGGCATCATAAATGCTATTTTTTCTCTGACATATTGGAAGTAATATGCATGGTGTTTTCCTGGAAATTCTTTTCTGTTCATTCCCATCATAGTTTCACTGATGGTTTTTTGCCTTTTTTTCTCAATGCTTCTACATACTTCCCCTTAACATTGCCCATTCAAGAGTCAATATTACCCCTCTTCAAGCCTGCTGTGCAATTCCCCTTGACAGATGTGGCCTTTGTGATTTGAACCTCCTGTTTCCCTCCAGCTTGGGCATTTCTCACAGCCTGTAGACCATGGGTTTGGCTCTGTTGAATGCTCTGTGTGGCTTTCTAAACACTCAACAAGTCTAATGTAAAACCATATCCTTCCTTTTTCTTCATATCCATACACAACTGTCAGTGTTTGTTTTGTGACAGAGTTAACATGTTGACTGGAAGTGTAATGTTACAGGTGATGATAGCATTTGAAGACCTGGCTGTGTACTTTACATGGGAGGAATGGCAGAACATGAACAATGCTCAGAAAACCCTGTACAGAGATGTGATGCTGGAGACCTACAGCAGCCTGTTCTCCTTGGGTGAGTGACACCCATCACATGCCCAGTGATAACATTTTCTTGCTATTTGACAAACAAGGGAACACTTTATAATGTTTAATATTGGGCAGATATAGAATTTGAGTCCATGAATAATCTGAATATCTACCATCTAACAAAAGATTCAAATTGGAACATTTGTTGCATAGCTCCTGGACCAAGCTGTAGTCCTTTAAATAACCCAAGATAGTGATTTCACAGTCGTACATTGTTTCCATTAATAGGGCACTGCATTACCAAACCTGACTTGATCTTCAAGTTGGAGCAAGGAGCAGAGCCATGGATGGTGGAAGAATGCCTGAATCAGAGCCTTCCAGGTCAGTCTACACATAAGGGACAGGAAGGCCAAGGCAGAAAGTGCAGATGTTGACTGGTGCTCTTTCCATGAATTTTTCTCAAGCCTTACTCCTGATGACAGCTGGTTTTGTGCATCAGACACAGGCATCCTAGAGTATTTAGAGATACCAGTATCTTTCTAACTTTTGTTTTTAGTGAAGATGTTCTTTGATTAAAAAAAAATCCATTCATTTTCTGATGTTACTAAGGCTTTTATCTAGGTTTGATACATTCCCCAAATTCTAACTTGTCCTCTACACTTTCATACCTTTTCTTTCATGCACTTATTAGTTCCTTCAGTGCTTGTTAATTAGGTAATGTACAGAAAGTTTTTTTTAAGATTAGTGTTTCTTTCTATTTATTTTTAAAGATTTATTTATTTATTTGAAAGTCAGAGAGAGAGAGGAGAGGCAGAGAGAGAAAGAGAGAGACAGAGGGTCTTCCATCCACTGGTTCACTTCCCAATTGGCTGTCATGGCTGGAGCTGCATTGATCCAAAGCCAGGAGCCAGGAGCTTCTCCCAGGTCTCCCACATGGGTACAGGAACCCAAGGACTTGGGTCATCTTTTACTGCTTTCCCAGGCCATAGCAGAGTGCTGGATCAGAAGAGGAGCAGCTAGGACTCGAACTGGTGCCCATAAGTGATGGCAGCACCACAGGTGGTAGCTTTACTTGCCAAGCCACAATGCTGGCCTCCAGAAACTTATTTCTAGCTCACTGCTGAGACTGAGTTCCCACTCATGATTTTGCCCAGGCATAGAACTTGCTCAGGACTGAATCAATAAATGTGAACTTTTCTTAGTCTCTTTCTTTTTTTTTCTTCTATGCCTTTCAAATAAATAAGAAATTATGGTTTGTTGGAAACATTTGAGGAGTGAGCTATAGCTGGCAAACCTGTTTCAGTCTCTCATTCTGTCTCTCTGATTCTCAGGTAAGTAAATAAGTAAATGCTAAAAGATGGTCATGTGGCCAGGGCTGTGGTGCAGTGGGTTAACACCCTGGCCTGAAGCATTGAAATCCTATATGGGCACCAGTTCGAGACCCAGTTGTTCCACTTCTAATCCAGCTCTCAGCTATGGCCTGGGAAAGCAGTAGAAGATTGTCCAAATCCTTGGGCCCCTGAACCCGAGGGAGACCCAGAAGAAGCTCCTAGCTCCTGGCTTCAGATCAGCACAGTTCTGGCCATTGTGGCCAATTGGGGAGTGAACCATTGGATGGAAGACCTTACTCTCTCTTTGCCTCTCCTCTCTCTGTGTAACTCTGACTTTCAAATAAATAAATAAATCTAAAAAAAAAAATGGTCATGAGTAAGCCTCTGTGCTGTGACATTAGAAATTATGAAGCTAGGAAAGACACTGTAGTGCAGTGTGTTAAAGCTCCAGCCTGCAGCACTAGCATCACATATGGGTGCCAGTTCAAGTCCCAGCTGGTCCTCTTCTAATCCAGCTCTCTGCTAATGCACCTGAGAAAGGAGCAGAAGTTGGTCCAAGTCCTTGGCCCCCTGTACCCATGTGGAAGACAAGAAAGAAACTCCTGGCTCCTAACTTTATCTTGGTCCAGCATTGGTCATTGTGTCCATGTGGGGAGTGAACCAGCAGGTGGAAGACTTCTCTCTGTCTCTATCTCTCTCTATAATTCTAGCTTTCAAATAAATAAAGTAAATCTTTGAAAAAAAGAAATCATAAACTAAGCATGAACTTGTGTAAAACATGAAAATAAGTGATCCTAGACTCACCAAGAAAGTAATGAGATTTTGAGACCCAAGGTCAAGTAACCTTGTGGGTTTATGTTGAGTGGCTCAGATTTCTCTAAGGGTGGAGTTTGAAGTATGATTTCTCTCTTATTTTTCAGTATCATTGAAAAATAAGCAAATAAAAAGATAAAGAAAAACATAGCAAATGAAGCTTTCTATGAAAATAGGAGGCAAATGATCAAAAGTCTCCAGAAATTCAAATTATCACACAGGAATGTTTATAGAAAGAATTGAGAGTAGGTAACCAGCACTGATGATTTCAGAATGAGCTAGAAAACACTTTTCAAAGATGAGCACATCCCGGTTTGCAGAAACAAATTCTTCAAACTGATTGGGAGTGTTTAACTAAAGTGGTATATTGGGACTTTTCTCTACCTGTTGTACTTCTGAGAAGCTGAAGGAGTCGGATGGCCTTAGGAATTTGGGGAAGCTGTCATAGAGTAGAGACAAAGTAGTTTTTCATTTGAAAAATCCCACAAATGATGTTTACCTAGAAAGACTGAACGTAAGACAGTCATAGATTCAAGCCATACTCCTTAAATGTTGTCCTGCTTAAAGTACAGGTACATTTCACTCTTCTCCATCTGCAAGTAAATGATCAGTAAAACTTCTTCATGTTTATGGTTGAAATATCAGAGAAGCAAAAAGCACACAATTTTTATAAAAATAAACTGGAGAAAAAGGACAGGGGAAAAAATGGTTGCTAGGTGGTGGGTGAATATTTTTATTAAATATTTGTCCATTCTTTAAAATATTTTATAGTTATTTCATCTTTATGAAAGGCACAGTGATAGTGAGAAGAGAAAGAGAGAGAAAGAGGTCCTCTAATAGCTCACTTCCCAGATGCCTGCAACACTTAGGTCTAACTAGTCTGAAGCCAAAACTTTAGAATTCATCTAGTCTTCCCTGGTGTATCACAGGTTTCCAGGCACATGAACTATTATCTGCTTCCTCCTGGTTTACATAGGCAGAGAGCTGTACTGAAAGCAGAGTAGCCAGGGCTCACACTGACACTGTTTTGAGATGCAGGCATCCCACACATCATAGCACAAAAGTCATCCTACCATACTTGAAAAATTCCCATGGTAAAAAGGATCATGTTTGAACATTGGGAAACCTCATGGTACAATTTAATATATTGATGTATTAAGGAGAAAAACCATATATTTTTAATTTTTTTTGACAGCCTGAGAGAGACAGAGAGAAAGGTCTTCCTTTGCCATTGGTTCACCCTCCAATGGCTGCCACAGCCAGTGCACTGTGCTGATCCGAAGCCAGGAGGCAGGTGCTTCTCCTGGTCTCCCTTGCAGGTGCAGGGCCCAAGGACTTGGGCCATCCTCCACTGTACTCCCGGGCCACAGCAGAGAGCTGGCCTGGAAGAAGGGTAACTGGGATAGAATCCGGCACCCCGACCAGGACTAGAACCCGGTGTGCCAGCACCACAGGAGGAGGATTAGCCTATTAGCCACAGCACCAACCAGGAGAAAGACCATATAATGGTCATAAATAAGTACCTCATACTGATTTTATCAAAATCTAATACCACTTGAACAACAAGTAGCTTCATTCCCTTTATATGAGTATGCCAGGAGAAATAGTTACATGTGATTCAGTGACATGATTGCTTTTTTCTCATTTCAGTGGTCATGAAAAGGGATGACCTGATTAGGATCAACCAAGAAAGTCAGGACAAAAATCTGAATCAGGATTTTATGAAGAGTAACAAGGCATCAGCTCTCAAGAGAGTTGAATTAAGAAAAACCTTTAGTTTAAATTCAAGCCATATTCCAACACTGATTATTAAAAAGGGAACCTATTCATGATTGAAGCCCGAGGAATTCAGTAAATGTCACACTGTGTATCCCCCCAGTGGGCCTGATCAACTACAGGCTGGAGAGAAATTTGATAACACTAAGATACCTGGAAATTCTCTTAACTTCTGTGAGCCTTTTGGTCAGCATGATAAGATTCACATCATGAAGCAGCCATTTGGACCCACTGGACAAGCAAAATTCTTCACAAGAAAGATGCTCTGTAAATCTGAGAGGGTTCATATGACAGAAAACTGTAATAAATCAACTGTCACTTTTGGAAAAGCAACTCAAATAGAAAAAGCTATCCATGAAAATTCTAGCCTCAATATGCATCAACAAACTCACATAAGAAAGAAATTTTATAAGTACATTAGGTATGTTGAACCTGTCATTCACCAGCCACAACTTGCAATAAATCACAGACTAAATACAAGGGGAAAATTCTCTACATGTAAACCTTGTGAAAATTCACTCAGTTTTAATTCACCTTATGAATGTAATGACTGTGGAAAAGCCTTTGGACAAAAGTCAGTCCTAAGGAAACAGAAGCAAATTCACACCGCGGAGAAACCTCATGAATGTAATGACTGTGGAAAATCCTTTGGACAAAAGTCACACCTCATCATACACCAGAGAATTCACACAGGGGAGAAACCCCATGAATGTAATGACTGTGGAAAAGCCTTTGGAGACAAGTCAGGCCTCATGAAACATCAGCGAATTCACACAGAAGAGAAACCTCATAAATGTAATTACTGTGGAAAATCCTTTGGACAAAAGTCAAACCTCATCATACACCAGAGAATTCACACAGGGGAGAAACCTCATAAATGTAATGACTGTGGAAAAGCCTTTGGAGACAAGTCAGTCCTCATCACACACCAGAGAATTCACATGGGGCAGAAACCTCATGAATGTAATGATTGTGGAAAAGCCTTTGGATACAAGTCAGCCCTCCTCATACATCAGCAAATTCACACAGGGGAGAAACCTCATGAATGTAATGACTGTGGAAAAGCCTTTGGACGAAAGTCACACCTCATCGTGCACCAGAGAATTCACACAGGGGAGAAGCCTTATAAATGTAATGACTGTGGAAAAGCCTTTGGAGACAAGTCACACCTCATCGTATACCAGAGAATTCACACAGGGGAGAAACCCCATGAATGTGATGACTGTGGAAAAGCCTTTGGATGAAAGTCACACCTCATCATACACCAGAGAATTCACACAGGGGAGAAACCTCATAAATGTAATTACTGTGGAAAATCCTTTGGACAAAACACACCTCATCATACACCAGAGAATTCACACAGGGGAGAAACCCCATGAATGTGATGACTATGGAAAAGCCTTTGGAGACAAGTCAGCCCTCCTCATACATCAGCAAATTCACACAGGGGAGAAACCTCATGAATGTAATGACTGTGGAAAAGCCTTTGGAGACAAGTCAGGCCTCATGAAACATCAGCGAATTCACACAGGGGAGAAACCTCATAAATGTAATGACTGTGGAAAATCCTTTGGACAAAACTCACACCTCATCATACACCAGAGAATTCACACAGGGGAGAAACCCCATGAATGTGATGACTATGGAAAAGCCTTTGGATACAAGTCAGCCCTCCTCATACATCAGCAAATTCACACAGGGGAGAAACCTCATGAATGTAATGACTGTGGAAAAGCCTTTGGACGAAAGTCACACCTCATCGTGCACCAGAGAATTCACACAGGGGAGAAGCCTCATAAATGTAATGACTGTGGAAAAGCCTTTGGACAAAAGTCACACCTCATTGTACACCAGAGAATTCACACAGGAAAGAAACCTCTTAAGTGTAATGACTGGAAAAGCCTTTGGACACAAATCAAACCTCATATTACACCAGAGAATTCACATGATGCAGAAAACTCATGAATATAATAACTGTGGAAAAGCCTTTGGATGAAAGTCACACCTCATCATACACCAGAGATTTCACTCAGGGCAGAAACCTCATAAATGTAATGACTGGAAAAGCTTTTGGCCATAAGTCAGACCTCATGAAACATCAGCGAATTCACACAGGGTGGAAACCTCATGAATGTAATGATTGTGGAAAAGACTTTTTATGAAAGTCACACCTCATACCTCACTAGAGAATTCACACAGGGGAGAAACCCCATGAATGTAATGAGCGGGGAAAAGCATTTGGACAAAAGTCAGTCTTTAGGAAACATCAGAAAATACACAGGGGAGAAACCTCATGAATGTAATGACTTTGGAAAAGCCTTTGGACAAAAGACAAACCTCATATCATAGCAGAGAATTCACACAGGGTAGAAAACTCATGATTGTAATAACTGGAAAAGCATTTAGCCATAAGTCAACCCTCATTGTGCATCAGAGAATTCACACAGGGCAGAAACCTTATGAATGTAATGACTGGCAAAGCCTTTGGACAAAAGTCAAAACTCATAATGCACCAGAGAATGCACACAGTGTTGAAACTTCATGAATGTAATGGCTATGGGAAAACTTTTGGTCTTAAGTTCCAACTCCAACTGCATCAGAGGATTCACACAGGGAAATAACCTTATGAATGTAATGGCTGTGCAAGAGCCTTTTTCTATAAATTATACCTCATATCAAAACAGAATTCACACAGGGAAGAAACCTTATGAATCTAATGAGTGTGGGAAAGCCTTTTGTTATAAATCATAGCTCATATCACACCAGAGAATTCTCACTGGGGAGAAACTTCATGAATGCAATGACTGTAGAAAAGCCCTTGGCAATAAGTCACATCTCAGAATGCATCAGAAAATTCACACGAAGAGAAACCTTTTGGACATAATGACTTGAAAAGCTTTTTCCCATAATGCAGTCCTCATTGCACATCATCTAATTCATATGGGGGAAAACACTTTGAATATAATGCATATGGAAAAGCCTTTATCCATAAGTAACACCTCATAAAACATCAGAATTCACATGGAGGAGAAACCTTATAAATGAAATGAGTGTTGGAAAACTCTGCCAAAATCACACAATATAACATCAGAAAATTTATTACATAATAGAAATCTTGTAATAAGTGTGGGAAAGCCTTTTGTCAGAAGGAATACCTCATAACACATGTAGTTCAAACAAGGGAGAGAACTTAAGAATATAATGAATGTGAAGGACTTTTTCCAAAATCAACATAACCATTGTGACGGAGCCTTTTGCTGGAAATTACATCCCATACAATAGGCACTCCCATAAGGAAGAAAGGTTGGGACCAGTGCTGTGGCACAGTAAGTTAAAGCCCTGGCCTGAAATGCCGGCATACCATGTGGGCACTGGTTCTAGTCCTGGCTGATCCTCTTCTGATACAGCTCTCAGCCATGGCCTGGGAAAGCAGTAGAAGATGGCCCTGCACCCACGTGGGAGACAAAAGAAGCTCCTGGCTACTGGCTTCTGATCGCTGCAGCTCCAGCCATTGCATCCATCTGGGGAGTGAACCAGCAGATGGAAGACCTCTCTCTACCTCTCTCTGTAACTCTGTCTTTCAAATAAATAAATTGTTAAAAAAGGAAGAAAGGTTAGAAATATTAGTGTGAAAAAAAGCCATTTGTCAGAAATTGATCACTATACATCAGAATTCACACAAACGGTTTCTTTGGAGTGTAATGAATGTGGAAGTATATTTTCATGGTATTCAGGCTGTCATAAATATGCAACTCAAAAAAGGTGATATCCTTCAAGTGCAGTAGATGTGAAAAAACCATAAACAGAAATTAAACAGGCTGGTGCCATGGTGCAGTAGGATAATTCAGTTCTAGTCCCAGCTGCTTCTCTTCCAATCCAGCTCTCTGCTGTGGTCTAGGAAAGCAGTGGAAGATGGCCGAAGTGTTTGGGCCCCTGTACCCACGTGGGAGATCAGAAGAAGCACCTGGCTCCTGGCTTCAGATCAGGGCATCTCTGGCCATTGTGGCCATCTGGGGAGTGAACCAATAGAAGGAAGACCTTTATCTCTGTTTCTCTCACTGTCTATAACTCTACCTATCAAATTAATTAAACATCAACAAACACCAGAGAATTCATACAGCAAAATGTCAATTTAATGAATGTGAAAAAACTGCCCTGCCATTAATCAACTCACATGAAGAGACTCAGAAATGAGAAAACATACATGCATAGAAAAGTTATATACCATACGTCATCTCTCAATGGTTACCTGACAACTCACAGAAAGAAAAAAATCCTATGACTGTATTGTAATGGGAAATACCTTTATTATTGGGCAAACTTCCACAAAACATAGCAAGATTACAGAGAGAAGTCCCTGAAGTATAATTTGTTTGGAAGAATTCTTTGGTGGAATCACTCCTTAGTAAGTATTTGGGCAGTTTCCACGATGAATTGTGACAGAGAGTGGTTAACCGTTCTTCAGAAATTTTTTCTCTTATACAACCTGTAGTTTTGGTTTCTCATTATTGTGAGTGGGATCAAGTATGTGAACTGAACTGTACTCTATTATGTAGATTTTTGTTAATAAATATCTAAAAGTTGAGTAACAGTTGTTGCAACAGTTATTTGGAACACCATCTTCATCAATCACAAAGTTATTTGTTTTATAGATGCTTTGTTGGCCACCCAGGATTCTTTCCCCACATTATTGTGCAAACCAGTGATGTGAAAATAGGCATATCAAGTGACACATGTTCCAGCCCTAGTGGTGTACTCCAGCCCTGGAAAATAAGTGTTGTGTGCAGCACAAGGGAATGAGTTTGTGGTGACCTGTATACCCATGAGAAATTTCAACTTATCTGTGTGCACATCTGGATTAGACTCCACTACCCAAGGTCTATTTGAATGTGCAAGTAGATGTTATCCCACACATCACCCTCATTTTTAAAGGGACAACCTCAAACCCTATAAGTCGCAACACTTATCTGAATTTTCCTGTATTACTAAATGCATAATGCCTTTTTCATTCATGATCCCCTTTTCCACTCTACTTCATTCAATTCCTAATTGCCTTGAAAAGAACATGGAATGAAGTCTATCCAGGTGGTACCCATTGCAACAGAGAAGCAGGAGCATAAATGTAGTACACTTTTTTAAAAAGATTTATTTATTTGAAAGAGTTAAACAAAGAGGAGAGGCAGAAAGAGATAGATCTTCCATCCAATGGTTCACTCCCCAATTGGCCACAACAGCCACAACTGTGCTGATCCAAAGCCAGGAGCTTCTCCAGATCTTCCACGTAGGTGCAGGGGTCCAACACTTTGGCCTTCTATTATTTCCCAGGCCATAGCTGAAATCTGGATTGGAGGTGGAGCAGCTGGGTCTCAAACCAGTGCCCATATGGGAAGCTGGCACTTCAGGCCAGGGCATTAACCTGCTGTGCAACAGCACTGGCCCCTGTAGTACACTTGTATTAATTTAACTTTACTATATATATATATATTTGACAGGCAGAGTGGATAGTGAGAGAGAGAGGCAGAGAGAAAGGTCTTCCTTTTTGCCGTTGGTTCACCCTGCAATGGCCACTGTGGCCGGCGCATCTCGCTGATCCAAAGCCAGGAGCCAGGTGCTTCTCCTGGTCTCCCATGTGGGTGCAGGGCCCAAGGACTTGGGCCATCCTCCACTGCCTTCCTGGGCCATAGCAGAGAGCTGGACTGGAAGAGGGGCAACCGGGACAGAGTCCGGCGCCCAGACTGGGACTAGAACCCTGGTGTGCCGGCGCCGCAAGGCGGAGGATTAGCCTGTTAAGCCACGGTGCCAGCCACTTTACTATAATTTTTATAACCTTTTTTATTGCATTACTCCCTGCTCCTACAGGTGGCCCTCATTTTTTTTGAGAATGTGTGTTTTTATCCCTTCCAATTTACAAAGTCCTTACTTGATTTATGTATATCTGATTTACATTCAGTTAATTCCTCAGGATACCCTCAGGAGGAACACTTTACCTAGGTTGCATGGCCATCCCTTGATAACACAGCTACAAATGCTAGGATGCATCTAGCTTCAGTAGCTCTTTTATTTCCCATCTAGATAATAGCTGTGCAAGTAATCCATTCCACCTCCATTACTACCCATTAGAAATAGCTCTTCATCTCTGTTTAAGTCCCCACAGCTTCTTAAAAGTGTTTATCAGATTAAATCTTATAAACAGATTTAATAGAAAATGAATGGTGTGGCTGCTGGTAGTTTCAGTGAGGTTGAATGATTTGCTCGACTGCTGTTTTGTCTGGGTTATCTTTCGTATTACTTAGAACTAATTTTTCACAATATTGCTTGCCTGAGCACTTTTTCTAGGGTCCCAGCTAAACAGCTGTTTGAAGACTAGATTTACTGTTAATTCTCATGGTACAACTTATTAAGTACAGAGGTCCCACATGGGGAGCACAGATGCCTATGTGGTCCTTGGATAGAGCAAATATTATACCCATTTGATTTAGTACTCAGGCACTGGGCTCCATTGAAGATAAGAGCTCAGCTGAACAGAATATAACTCCCTTCTGATTAAAAAAAAATAAGGAGAAGATTTACCATGCCAAATCTGGGTGTGTCACCTTAGGCATACCCTTTACCTTGAGAACTGAACAGAGCTCTGTGGCCATACCCACTACAAGCCTCTAGAGATTCACTGAAAGCAGAAAGTCCATTTATCTATAGGCATAATACAATGATAAAAACTACCACAGCAGAAAAAAAAAAAAAGACGAGTATCTCCACAAATGCCGAACAAATGCAAGAATTCAAGAAACAAGAATAAGGAAAACATCATGATGCTCCCAAAAGAACATGACACTTCAATATTAGAATATAAAGATGATAAGATAGAAGAAATACAAGAAATAGAATTCAAAAATTTGATCATAAGATTACATAGAAGTAATCAAAAGCAAATGCACAAACTACTGAAATCCATGAAGGACATGAAAGAAAATGTGTTATGGCAAGGATGTTTTCTGGTCATGTCTATTTGAAGTTCTGTGTGCTTCCTGTACTTGGACATCTCTCTCTTTTTCTGCTAGTATTTCACTAAAAATGCCTTCTAATGCTGTCTCTCTCTCTCCATGCCTTCAGGAATTCCTAGGACCCAAATGTTGTTGTTGTTTTTTTTTTAATAGTTTCCTGTAGATTCCCAACAGTGTTTTTAGATTTGTAATTTCCACTTTTTGTCTTTCGTTTGACTGTATGCTTTCCTGTGCTCTACTAAGTCAGATGTTCTCTCTGCTGCCTCATTGATCCTATTTTTAAGGCTCTCCACTGCATTTTTTATTTGTTCTATTGAATTCTTCATTTCACTTTGATTTCTCTTTAATATCTCAATTTCATGTCCTACTGAATTCTTCATTTCATCTTGATCCCTCCTTATAATTTCAATTTCATGGGAGAAATTTTCTTTCATGTCCTTCATGGATTTCAGTAGTTTGTGCATTTTCTTTTGATTACTTCTATGTAATCTTATGATCAAATTTTTGAGTTCTATTTCTTGCATTTCTTCTATCTCATCATGTTCATAATCTAGTATTTGAAGTGTCATGTTCTTTTGGGAGTGTCTTCCTTATTTTTGTTTCTCATATTTTTGCATTTGTTTAGCATTTTAAGATACTCATTGGTTTCTTCGATTTTATTTTTTTCCACTGCTATGGCTTTTATCTTTGTACTATGACTCTTTAGATAAGTGTACTGTCTATTTTCACTGAATCTCTAGAGGCTTGTAGTGCGTATGGCCAGAGAGCTCTGTTCAGTCTCCAGGGTTAAGGGTGTGCCTAAGGTGACATACCCAAGTTTGGCATGTTAAGTCTTCTGTCTCCTTTTTTTAATCAGCAGAATATTCTGCTCAACTGGGCTCTTCTCCTCAATGGAAACCAATGCCTGAGTACTAGCCCCAGTGGGTATAATATTCATCTGCTCTGTCCAAAGAACCACACAAAGGATCTGTGTAGTCCTCAGTGTAAGTTCAGATTCTCCAGCAATGTCTCTCATCGGGTAACCAGGAACCCCCAACTTGAGGCATCTCAAACCGAGAGTGCTCAAAGTCCTAGCCACGCTGCGAGTCTTCCCACACACCCTCATTTTTTTATTTTTTCACAGTCCTGTTTTGGAAGCTTCACACAGTCACAAGTTCCTAGTTTCCTGTTATTTCTCCCCACCAGAGTCAGGAGTCACCACTCAGCTGTTGCCAGGTGCAGACACAAGCTGGCACAGCTGTCATGTATGTCCAAAGTGGCTCCTGCTCTATCAGCTTGCATGCCTTTGTGAGGTGATTGGAGAGAGATAAACGTGTCTGTATTGTCCCTTTTTTCCTCTCCTCTAGTTTGGCTGGCACACTTTCCTCCACGGAGATTTAAACCTCATTCCCTCTAGGTCCCTGCCACTTTTTTTGCTGGTGGCTCGGGCTACTGCGGTCTTGTCTCACCTCATCTTACAGTTCTGGTGCATAGGTGCTCAGCTGTTGGAGTCATGAGCCGTGGGCACCACGCCCTCCGTGTAGGTCCACCAAATCCCTCTAATGTCAGTAGAGTTTCCTCTGCCATTTTTTCCCTAACTCTTCCCTGAGACTACTCTATCTCCACTTTTTAAAACTATCTTTTCCTGGGCTAGAGCAGTAAGCTCCCTCCCTACTCTGCCATCCAATTATTAGCCCATCTCTATATGATTATGACTGTTTCTGCCAATTTAATAATTTATACGCCATATAATCAAAATTACATGCCTTCCATGGAATGCATATTTATTTTGTCATTTACTACTGTCACCTGAATGTGTAATGAGTAACCTGATTTATGACAGTCCTAACAGGGAAATGATGGGTACCATGGTTTGGTTTATAATTGTGTGGTCATCAACTCACTCTAAATGGAAGTTGTCCCAGCAACTGTCATGTGTATAGGATTTGAGTACATTGCAGTGCAAGCACCATAATGGTCATCAGCATAGGATACATTCTTAATGATTCTAGATGCTCCTGGAACTGTATATTATTTTCTGATTGTGGAAAATTTTCCAAACTACAAGTCTGTATCATACTGTAATTTTTCCAGTTTATTCTGGACTGTTTTTTCACCAAATACTCATCCACATATTTGTTTTTTAATTATGGCTCATATTAAAATACACATTGTTTCTAAGGGCAAAGTTTTAACTTCCATGTGCATCAGGTTTCTATTTTTTGTTTTGTCTTTCATTAATTTCATCTGAGTATGTCAATATCCATATGGAAACCAATCTTAGCACTGCCAAGGTGTGATGATTCTTTGGGCACTTACATTTTCATGTCATGAATGCACTAAATAATGTTCAAGTTGTCTTAGCAACCTCCATCGTTATGGTCTATCAAATAATTTTAGGACGTTACATTCTTTTTTTTTTTTTTTTTGACAGGCAGAGTGGACAGTGAGGGAGAGAGAGACAGAGAGAAAGGTCTTCCTTTTTCCATTGGTTCACTCCCCAGTGGCAGCTGTGGCCAGTGCACCGCATTGATCTTAAACCAGGAGCCAGGTGCTTCTCCTGGTCTCCCATGCAGGTGCAGGGCCCAAGGACCTGGGCCATCCTCCACTGCCTTCCCAGGCCACAGCAGAGAGCTGGACTGGAAGAGGGGCAACTGGCACAGAATCCAGCACCCCAGCCAGGACTAGAACCCGGGGTGCTGGCACCACAGGTGGAGGATTAGCCTAGTAAGCCATGGCACTAGCTGAATGTTACATTCCTTTACACTTTCAAGGACACTTTCTTATAGCTTCTTTATTTTTAGAGAATCAAAATTGTCATTCACTTTAAAATTTCCATGCATTAGATCGAGACAATTTTATCTTGGTTTTAAAATTACTGAATTCAATGGCATAAGCTTTCTTTGATTTAAGAGAGCACAAATTTTCTGTATTTAAATGTGTATTTGGGGCTATTTTTATTAATGTCTGTTACATCTCCTTGTAACCTTATTTCTGCTTCTACTAAATTTACCATTTGTACACACAACTGTCAATATACGACATATATTGAAATGAATATTTCTCTATTTTTCTATTTTTCATGTTGATTCAAATTTATTATTACCACCTTAATAAATAGTCAATAACCTAATTTGTGCCAATTCTAGTGCAGGGAACTTCAGGCTACCATGATTTATTTTATCATTGTAAGGCCATCGACTATCTAAATTCTGGAAGATGTCCAAATTTTCTTTTCACAGTATTTGAGAACAATTTAGGGCTAGTTCCATCACTCATTAGCAGGAGATTTCATTCTTAGCCTTACAGACATTCACGGAACTTGAAATTAACCTTTAATTATGAAAATTTAAGTTAATTTTTAAATTCACTGGAGTCACTCTTTTGCACAAATATTTTAGTCTAGGCCACTCCTAACCCTGTGAATCTGTGGCCATGGTGATTTAACTTTTATTATAAGATCATCATCACTCCCAACATTCTATAAGTTGCCCTGGAAACTGTCAGGTACACAGTGTCTCAGGGCCATTTTAGCCAAGGGTAATAATTCTTTCTCCTCAATGTAATATATTTATGAATATATGTAACATATATAACATATATTTTATACATATATAAATTTGTCACTATGTGTCTAGATACTAGTATATTTTCTGAAATTTATGTGGGAAAATAGTGGGATCTTAATGTTATTTTTATCCCAGAATTATCTATGTTTATTTAATTTTAGAGGTTGGTAGACTTGGAAACACAGAGAAACGGAGATTATGAGCTACAACTTGGTGGCTTACTCTTCATTCTTGTAATGATCAGAAACTGGATTATTACAGAAATTTGAGCTATTCTTTTCTGATGATAAATGCATTATAAAAATGTCAAAGTGTTGCTCTATATACATTAATATTACAAATTATATATATGTACATTTACATTGTAATGTCATAAACACACACACATATATATGATTATATATACAAACACCTTTAAAGTTCTGGTTATTGGTATAAATTTTTTGAATTTTAAATATTTACTTATTTTAAAAATTTTATTTAAGTAATATAAGTTTGATATATTTCATATATACAGATTAATAAATGTAAGTGACACTTCCCTCAATACCCTCCCTACCACACACACTCCAACCCTTTCTCCTCTTCCCTCTCACATTCCCACTTAACTTTTTTTTCTTTGACAGGCAGAGTGGATAGTGAGAGAGAGAGACAGAGAGAAAAGTCTTCCTTTTTGCCATTGGTTCACTCTCCAATGGCTGCTGCGGCCAGCGCATCTCGCTGATCTGAAGCCAGGAGCCAGGTGCTTCTCCTGGTCTCCCATGGGGTGCAGGGCCCAAGCACTTGGGCCATCCTCCACTGCCTTCCCAGGCCACAGCAGAGAGCTGGCCTGGAAGAGGGGCAACCAGGATAGAATCCAGCGCCCCAACCAGGACTAGAACCCGGTGTGCCGGCGCCGCAAGGCGGAGGATTAGCCTGTTAAGCCACGGCACCAGTCCTCACTTAACTTTTACAAAGTCTGTTTTCAGTTTACTTAATGATTTTATAGTTTACACTAAGTAAGAGTTCAACAAGTCAGCAAATAATATGAAGAAAAAAATAAATTAAAAAAAATTACTGTTCCTCAATGGAAGAGACAAGGGCTGTAAACAATCATCAATCTCAAAATGTGTATCTAATTCTAATACATTACATTTTAGGCACTTTATTAGCTACCTCAGATCAGGGAAAACATATGATATCTGTCTTTTGGGGACTGGCTTACTTCACTAAGTATAATGGTTTCTAGTTGCATCTATCTTGTTGCAAATAGACAGGGTTTCTTATTCTTTTTTTGTTTTATAACTGAGTAGTACACCATGGTGTGTATATACCATAATTTTCTTAATAAGTCAACAATTGATTGATATCTGGATTGTTCCTGTTGGACCTCTCAGTTGCAGAGATGCCCACTTGCTCAGGAGGACGCCCAAAGATCCAGACTCCAGACAAGTTGATGCAAAAAGCACGAGGTTTTTATTGAACGTTTGCACAAACGCCCCCCCCCCCCCCAGGCAGTGAGGAGCCCTGAGCGGCAGTTTCACACAGGTTATATAGGCAACAAATTAGCATATTCCTAATGCGCATGTGTAAAATGCGGGCGGAGAATGCTGGCGGAGAATGCAGAGGTGTTACAGGATTGGTCAGTTCAGAGGGACCATTAGCATATGGGAGAACGCTGGCTAAGAATGCTGGTGGAGAGTGCTGAGGGAGAGTGCTGAGGTGTTATAGGATTGGCTGGTCGCAGTGACATCATAAGTGCACTCCTAGAGACTCTCCGAAGGGGAGGGGCAGTTCTGCTCTGGGCGTGCCTAGAGATTCTCTGAAGGGGATTGACTTTTCCTTCCCAGAGAACGTCCTGCCCGCTAGACTCTGGGGAACATCTAACCTCTTAAGAAGCCCCTGATATTTGCCCAGGCCTAGTTTCTTGTCCCTCCCCCCGTAAGGGTCCTTCAGTTCCCAGATCTCAGCTGTTGTGAATTGTGCTGCAATGAACATGGGGTTATAGATAACTCTTTCATATGCTAATTTGGGTTGGGTAAATTCCAAGGAGTGGGATGGCTGGATCATATGGTAGGTCTATAATCAGATTTGTAAGATATCTCCATAGTGTCTTTTTTTTTTTTCATACTGTCTTTCACAGTGGCTTGCACCAGTTTACATTCCCACCAACAGTGGACCAGGGTAACTTTTTCCCCACATCCTCACCAGCTTTTGTCATTTGTTGATTTCTATATGCAGGCTATTCTAACTGTGAAACCTCACTGTGGTTTTGATTTACATTTTCCTGATTGCTAGTGATCCTGAACATTTTTGCAAGTGTCTGTTGGCCATTTGAATTTCTTCTCTCACAAAATGCCGGTTCAAATACCTTTCCCAGTTCTTCACTGGATTGTTTGTTTTGTTTAATTTCTTTAGCTCTTCATAGATTCTGTTGTCAATCCTTTACCAGTTGTGTGGTTTGCAAATACTTTTTCCCATTCTGTCAGTCACCTGTTCACTTTGCTGAATGTTTATTTTTCAGTGCAAAAGCATCTCAGCTTGATGTAATCCCATTTGTCAATTTTGGCCTTGATTGCCTGTGCTTCTGGGGTCTTTCCCAGGAAGTGTTTGCCTTTGCCAATGTCTTTCAGAGTAGAGTTCACTCAATGTTCTCTAGTAATTTGAGGTATTGGTCATAGATTTAGGTCCCTGATCCATTTTGAGTGGATTTTTGTGTAAATTTTAAGGTACGGATCTTATTTCATACTTCTGCATTCAGAGATCCAGTGTTGCTAGCACTATTTGTAGAAGAGACTGTTATTGTTCCAGGGATTGATTTTAGCTTCTTTGTCAAAGAGAACTTACTTGTAGATATGTACATTATTTTCTGGAGTTTCTATTGTGTTACATTGTTCTATACATCTGATTTGATTTTGTGCCAGTATCAGGCTCTTTTGGTTATAACTGCCCTATACTATCTCTTAAAATCTGGCTTGGGATGCCTCCAGCTCTTTGTTGTTGTTGTATAAGAGTGCTATAGCTATTTGGGGTCTCTTGTTTTTCCATATGAATTTTAGCATCTTTTTTTTTTTTTTACATCTGAGAATGAAATTACAAAACACTAAAAAAAGAAATATAAGAAGACATTAAAAAATTGAAAAATCTTCCATGTTCATGGATTGGAAGAGTCAACTCCAGCTGGGACTGTGGCTCAACAGGATAATCCTCTGCCTAGTGGTGCCTGCACACTGGGTTCTAGTCCCGGTCAGGGTACCGGATTCTGTCCCGGTTGCCCCTCTTCCAGGCCAGCTCTCTGCTATGGCCCGAGAGTGCAGTGGAGGGTGGCCCAAGTGCTTGGGCCCTGCACCCCATGGGAGACCAGGAGAAGCACCTGGCTCCTGCCTTTGGATCAGCGTGGTGCACCGGCCGTAGTGCGCTGGCTGCAGCGGCCATTGGAGGGTGAACCAATGACAAAGGATGACCTTTCTCTCTGTCTCTCTCTCACTGTCCACTCTGCCTGTCAAAAATAAAAAAAAGGAAGAGTCAATTTCATCAAAATGTCCATACTCCCAAAAGCAATTTATAGATTCAATGTGATCCCAATCACAATTTTTTGCATATCTAGAAGAAATGATGCTGAAACTCATTTGGAAACATAAGGGACCCTGCATAATTAAACCGATCCTATACAAGAGAAATAAAGCTGGATGCATCACAATATCTAATTTCAAGACATAGTACAAGGCAATTATAGTCAAAACAGCCTGATACTCATGCAAAAAAATGGTAGACCAATCAAACAGAATATAAAATCCATGCATCTGCAACCAACTTATCTTTGGCAAAGGTGTAACTTTTGTTTACATTCCTTGGTTTTCCTTATTTTCTGCTTTTACTGTAGATATAATGTGCTATTTTTTAAAAAAATCCCTTACATGTGATTATCTCATTATTATTTATATTATCAAGTAACTGCCTTCATTCACACTAATGAAAGTATAATTTATATTCCAATTAGTATACCTCTTTGTATATTTTGTTTTTCTTTGAATTTACACTCGTCAATTGTGTAAATTGTTAGTAGCTTAATGAAAGTCCATCCTAGGACTAAAACTATCAGTATGCAGCTCAAATTTTATATTAGAACATCATAAACAAAGGCAAATTTCATGAATTTTTGCCACTTTTATGTATACAGTTCATTGGAAGCACTTTTGGCCAATATTATCATTCTCTGTTTCCAGGTAATATACCTTTAACTTTCTCTGGTTTATGAGAATGTACTTAAATCTTTGATTATTAGTATTTTCCTAAGTGTCACTGTAGATGTCAGTATCTTACACTTCAGCATTTTTTTGATAAATGGTATGATATTCTCTTTATCATTGTTGATTTTTTCTTTGATTTCTCAAGTTTAATGCACATTTAATATATGTTGTATATGTTTGTCATTCTCTTATTGCTCCTATATTATTCCTGTCACTTCCAGTACTAAGAATATAGGTTATATATTAACATGCACATATTTTTAAATTTTTATCTTTTATTTCTATGATACATGCACATCAGGATGTAGTGTGTATCAATCCTAGTACAGAGAACTGTAGCCTTTCCTGGTTAACTTTTTGATTGTGATTTTGTCAATTTGATGAAAATTCTTTATGTTTACTTTTCAGTGTTCCTTGATTTAAATTCCTTGAATTTAAAAATTTTCTGACAGTAAAATAATTTACTGGGTTATTGTTCACCAAGTTTTTTTATGTCTACTGATCATTCTGTTATCCTAGTTCTAACTATGGTGATCAAAATGCAATTTATGTCATAAAATTTGCATTTTATTTATTGTCTTAATTCACGAATATGACCTCTTTATATGATCAATATCCAATCATAAGCCAATCTAACTACTATTAAACTTAGTCCTTCATTTTTTATCAAAAGAAACCTTTTATATAAGGAATGCAGACTTCATAAATTTCCTAAGTACAGTTTTAAGAATATAGTGATTCTTCCAATGGAGCATGACCTATCACTCACCTTCCCACTCTCTTCTTCCCTCTCTTATTCCACATCATCTTTTATACTAAATTTTATTTTCAATTAACTTTATACACCAAAGATTAGTTTATTGTAAGTGAATAGTCCAACAAACAAAAAAAAAAAAAGGAAGACAAGGGCTATTCAAAATCATTGCTTTTCCCAGGTTAATTTCCTTTTTTTGTTTTTTGAGAAACTTTTTTAAAGATTTATTTATTTGAGGGCTGTCACTGTGGCACAGTAGGTTAATCCTCCATCTGTGGTGCCAGCATCCATTATGGGTGCCAGTTCAAACTTGGCTGCTCCTCTTCCAATCCAGCTCTTTGCTATGGCCTGGGAAAGCATAGAAGACAGCCCAAGTCCTTGGGTCCTTGCAACCACGTGGGAGACCCAGAGGAAGCTCCTGGCTCCTGGCTTCGAATTGGCACAGCTCCAACTGTTGCAGCAATTTTGGGAGTGAACCAGCCGATGGAAGACCTTTCTCTCTGTCTCTCTTCCTCACTGGAGAGACAGTTTAACACTTTAACCCTTAAAATCTTTTTAAAAGATTTTATTTATTTATTTATTTATTTGAAAGTCAGAATAGCACAGAGAGAGGAGAGGCGGGGGGGGGGGTCTTCCATCCGATGGTTCACTCTCCAATTGGCTCCAATGTTCAAAGCTGTGCCAATCCAAAGCCAGAAGCCAGGAGCTTCTTTTGGGTCTTCCACTTGGTCACAGGGGCCCAAAGATTGGGCCATCTTCTATTGCTTTCCCAGGCCAAAGCAGAGAGCTGGATCAGAAGTGGAGTGGCTGGGACTTGAACCAGCACCTGTATGGGATGCTGGTGCTTCAGGCCAGGGCATTAACCTGCTGCGTCACAGTGCCGACCTCAAGAAACTTTATTTACTTTAAAGAAGCACCCAAGAATGATACATCTTTTGCAAGCACTTAGACATAATTTTAGCTTATGAGACATAAGGATATCCTGCACTTAATCCATTAAAAGAAAGTAAGTCTTTGGGAACAAGTTTTATCATTAATTAAAGAAGCACCTAAGAAAATAAGCAATGAAGTTGGACACTTTGACATAACTGAAACTTATGAGACATAAGAATATCATCCACTTAATATACTAAATATACTTAATATACTTTGAAAACAAGTTTTACTCCTAACTCTCCTAACGTAACTCTTTGAGGGCAGAGGTCTTGCATGGGAAGTTAGTGCACAGTGACTACTGTTGTTATTTTAACAATTAACACTCTTATGTATGGCATCAGTGATCACTGAAGGCTCTTGATATGTGCTGCCTAGGCTATGGAAGCCTTTTGAATATACAAGTTCTGTAAGAATTTAGAAAAGAGAATAAGCAAAGTGGAAGTTTTCCTCAAAGAAACCTTTTATTTAAGGGATACAAATTTCATAAGTATAACTTTATTAATATAGTTATTCTTCCTACTTCCACCCTCTCACCCACACTCTGATCCCTGCTCCTCGTCCTTCTACCATTTTCAGTCCCATTCTGCATCAAGATTCATTTTCAATTAGCTTTATACAAAGAAGATAAACTCTAAAATAAGTAGATTTCAACGGTTTGCACATACACACACACACAAAACTGAGAATAAGTTTTACAGCACAATTCATTAAGGACAGAGGTCCTGCAGGGGAAGATAGTGGGCAGTGTCTCTTGTTTTTAAATTAACAATTAACACTCCTATGTATGATGTCAGTGATCACCCAAGGCTCTTAACATGAGCCACCTAGGCTATGGAAGCCTTTTGAATCCACAAGCTCCGTCAGTATTTAGATGAGGTGGTAAGCAAAGTGGAATTTCTCTTCTCCCTTCAGAAGAAAGTACATCCTTCTTTGATGACCACTTCTTTCCCCTGGAGTCTCACACTTAAAGGTCCTTCATGTAGGAAATTTTTTGCCACTGTGTCTTGGCTTTCCTTGCCTGAAATGCTCTCATGGGCTTTTCAGCCAGAATCGAATGCCTTAGGTGCTGGCTCTGAGGTCAGAGTGCTTCTTAAGGTGATTGTCATCCTATGAGTCTGCTATATGGGCTGCTTCCCATGTTGCAGCACTCACTCCTTTTTAATTCTAGTATTATTTCCAAACAGTGAATCCTATTTATATGATCATTTTAACACTTAATCATATCCATAATATCACTTTAACACTTAAAATGCTATTTTTACTCCCAACTTAAGAGGATTTGGAGTCCCATGGCAAGTTTTTAAAGTGTACCCTTAGGGGGCAGTGCTGTGGCGCAGCAGGTTAAAACCCTGGTCTGCAGCACTAGCATCACATTTGGGTGCCAGTTTGAGTCACAGTTGCTCTACTTGCAACCCAGCTCTCTCCTGTGGTCTGGGAAAACAGTAGAAGATAGTCCAAGTCCTTAGACCCCTGCACCCACACAGGAGGCCCAAAAGAAGCTCCTAACTCCTGACTTTGGATCAACGTAGCTTTGGCTGTTACAGCCATCTGGGGAGTGAATCAGCAGATGGAAGATTCTCTCTCTCTCTCTCTCTCTCTCTCTCCCTCCCTCCCTCCCTCCCTCCCTTCCTCTCACCCTCTCTATCTCTACCTCTGCTTCTCTGTCACTCTACCTTTCAAATAAATAAATAAATTTCTAAAAATCAATAAATAAAATAAACTCTATCCTTAGATGTAAGTCCATAGGAATATATTCAGAATTATACAGCTTTACAGTTCCAAACATCATGCTTATAATTTTAGGAACATGGAATTTCTTCCCACTGTGCCCACCTTCTCACCCATACTCCCACCCCTCTTTCTCCTCCCTTTCTCATCCCCAATCTTATTTTTTATTATGATCTATTTTAAATTAACTTTATGCACATATAATCAACCCTTAATTAAATAAAGAGTGCAACAAATAGTAAGAAAAAAATTCCTCAACAGTCATGACAGGAGCTGCTCAGTTATTTCTTCTCAAAATGTCCATTTCAATTCTACAGATTGCCTTTTAGGTTCTCTACTACTTATCAAGGGTCAGGGAGAATGTATTGCATTTGTCATTTTGGAACTGGCTTATTTCACAAAGTATATTTTCCAGTTTCATCCATTTTGTTGCAAATGACCAGATTTCTTTTTTTTAACTACTGTGTAATATTCTATGGTATACATATCCCATAATTTCTTTATACAGTATTCAGTTGACAGGACTTGGATTGATTCCATGTTTTAGCTATTGTGAATTAAACTGCAATAAATATGGGGATACAGATAACTTACATATGGTGTTTTCATTTTCCTTGAGTAAATTCTCAGGAGTGGGATAGCTGGGTCATATGGTGGGTCTATATTCAGATTTCTGAGCCATTGCCATACTGTCTTGCACGGTGACTTTACCAGTTTACATTTCTACCAACAGTGAATTAGGGTACATTTCCCCCCCCCCCCCACCCTCACCTGCATTTGTTGTCTGTTGATTTCTGTATGAAAGCCATTCTAATGGTTTGAGGTAAAACCTTATTGTGGTTTTGTTTTGCATTACTGACAGCTAGTGATCCTGAGCATTTTTTCAGGTGTCTGTTGGCCATTTGGATTTCCTCTTTTGAAAAACACCTGTTTAAGTCATTTGCCCATTTCTTAATTGGGTTGTTAGTTTTGTTGTTATTGAGTTTCTTGATCTCTTTATATATTCTGATAATTAATCCTTTATCAGTTTTAAAGTTTGCAAATACTGGGGCCAGTGCTGTGTTCAGCAGGTAAAGCCACTGCCTGCAGTGCCAGCATCCCATATGGACACTGGTTCAAGACCTGGCTGCTCCACTTCTGATCCAGCTCTCTGCTATGGCCTGGTAAAGCAGTAGATGTCCCAACTCCCTGGGTCCCTGCACCCACATGAGAGAACTGAAAGAAACTCCTGGCTCCTGGCTTTGGATCAGTGCAGCTCCAGACATTGCAGCCAATTGGAGAGTGAACCATCAGATGGAAGACCTCTCTCTCTCTCCCTCTCTGCTTCTCCTTCTCTGTGTAACTCCGACTTTCAAATAAATAAATAAGTCTTTAAAAAAAAAGTTTGCAAATATTTTCTTTCATTCTGTCCATTGCCTTTTTACTTTGCTGAAGTTTCTTTTGCAGTTCAGAAGCTTCTCAATTTGATGTGTTCCCATATGTTAATTTTAGCTTTCATTGCCTGTGTCTCTGGAATCTTTTCCAGGAACTCTTTTCCTATGCCAATGTCTTGCAGAGGTTCCCCAATGTTCTCTAATAATTTATGATATCAGGTCACAGATTTATGTCTTTAATCAATTTTGAGTGGATTTTTGTGTAAGGTAGTGGTCTTGTTTCCTATTAATGCATGTGGTGATCTAGTTTTTTCAGATCTATTTGTTGAACAGACTCCTTGTTCCAGGGATTGATTTTATTTTTTTAAAGTTTATTTATTTATTTGAAAGTCAGAGTTACACAGAGAGAGGAGAGGCAGAGAGAGAGAGAGAGAGAGAGAGAGAGAGAGAGAGGTCTTCCATCCACTGGTTCACTCCCCAAATGGCCGAAATGGCTGGAGCTGCAGTGATCTGAATCCAGGATCCAGGTGCTTTCTCCTGGTCTCCCATGTGGGTGCAGGGCCCAAGCACCTGGGCCATCTTCTACTGCTCTCCCAGGCCACAGCAGAGAGCTGGACTGGAAGAGGAGCAACCAGGACTAGAAGGTGGGGTGCTGGCACCACAGGCAGAGGATTAGCTTAGTGAGCAGTGGCGCTGGCCTCCAACACTGCTTTCAGGTTTCTTCTTGGTTTTTTTTTTTGTCCTTCAGTAAGATTTTCACATATTCATCTTCTAATTCAGATATTCTTTCTTCTGCCTATTCAAGTCTGCTGTAAAGACTTTCCACTGCAGTTTTTATGTGATCAATTTTCTTTCATTTCTAAAATTTTATTTTGATTTATCTTTATATTCTCAGTTTCCTGGGAGTTTTCATTCATGTCTTGTATTGTTTTCTTTAGTTCATAGATTTGCTTCTGATTTTTTGAGTAATTCTATGATTAATTTTCTAAATTACTTTTCTAGCATTTCCTCAATCTTTTCATCTTAATATACTAATATTTAAATGGTGTGTTCCTCTGGGGGTCATTGTGACTTCCTTATTCTTGTTTCTTAAATTTCAGCTCTTATTTTCTGGCATTTGTGGAGTTGATTTTTAATTTTTTCTTGTGTTGGTTTTTATCTTTGGGGTTATGCTTCTGTGGCTTCATGGAATGTCTGCCTTTTCAGTGACCACCAGGAGGCATGTGGTAGGTGTGGCCCAGAGGCTTGGGTTAATGATCTAGGGTGGGGCTAGTTTCAGGGGTATCACCAACATTGGGCATGGTAAAACTCCAAAGCCAGCTATGCCCTATACCTTTTTGTGTAGCTACAAAGGCTCCAATGTCTTAGCATATAGGGCTCCCACAGATGCCAAGACTATAGGGTGCTGTTGGTGCAGGTTCTCCTCTGGCTCTCATAGTTGCCCAGCCACCTTCTTGCCAAGCTCTGAGGCAGTGAGGGCTGTGGGCCATTCCCTCCATTGGTAGCTCTGGATCACATGTGCACACTAGGGTCTCTGGTCTAAAGCCTGCCTGATGCTGCTGGCAGCTCTGTGTCCAGGTGTCCCATCTCAGTGAACTGTTATGTGCATGCCTGCAGTCTTCTGAGTTGTAGCACTGGTTTAAAAGTATGCCTACTCCCTCTATTGGTAGGGTCATGAGTTTTGTATTGGAGAGATTGGTTTGAATCAGCTGTCCCCTCTACTTCCACTAGGACCTCAGGTGACTGCCAGCAACTGCTAGCTCCCGAGGCTGCAGTCTGCACCCACTGCATGCTCTCTCTGGCTCTATGTCCATGGATTGGTGTAGATAAATCTGCCCTCTCTGTCTTAATAGTGCTGCCAGCTCAGGCTGTCTGTGGCTTCTATTCTCTGGGTGCGCATTAACACTCATCACGCAATTTCAAGCTATTTTCCCTCCTGTTGTGGGGCTTCCCAGGTGGTCTTCTCTTCTCTTCTCTTCTCTTCTCTTCTCTTCTCTTCTCTTCTCTTCTCTTCTCTTCTCTTCTCTTCTCTTCTCTTCTCTGCCAAGCGTGTACCTCCTATCCTATTCTCTGCAGTTTTTCTTCTTAGCCCTGCATAGCGGGCTGCTCTCCAGCCCTCAATTTTTTTCTCTCAAACTTAGTTCTTAGGTGACTTTTTCCTTGTGACATCAATGTGGTGAAAATTATTGAATTTTCTTCGCAACTATTTCATGCCCCCAAATTCCCAAAGCCATCTTGATGCAATCTTTCTCAGTTCCCAAAGGATATGTTGTTTTATCTTTTCTGGAATTCTAGGGGACTATAAATTAAACTTTCACTTTCAATTCTCAAAACTATAGATACAAATATATTTCCCTCAGGATTTTCTGTAATTGCCAAAATCTTTATTTTTGCCATTCATTTTTCCCTTATTTTCCATTTTAAAGATAATTAAATGGACTATTTTTCAATAAATGCTAATATGCATGCTTATTTTTTTTAAAAAAATATTTATTTGAAAGGCAGCATTACAGAGAGGCAGAGAGAGAGAGAGAGAAAGAGAAAGTCCTCCATCCACTGGCTAACTCCCTAAAAGGCCACAATAGCTGGAGCTGGGCCAATCTGAAGCTTGGAGCCAGGAGCTTCCTCCAGGTCCCCCACATAGATAGGTACTACCTTCTCTCTTTCATAGAAGAGAGCTGTATTGGTAGTGGAACAGCCAGAACATGAACCAGTGCCCATATGGGATGTTAGCACTGAAGGTGGCAGCTTTACCTACTATGTGACAGCACTGGCCCCTACATGTTTCTTTTATTAACATTTCTATGAACAGTTCTAGTCACAGTTATGAAAATATATTATACCCTAATAAGAGGAAAGATTTTAATCTTTAATTTGTATTTGATTTTATGAATATTGCCCAATTACAGCATCAGATCATAGTATGTACCGGTGCTAGCACTGTGAACATGCAGTGATGTATGTTGGCTTTTCTATTGTGTTGTCAATTCACATAAAATTCTGTAAGTAACCTAAGAAATTGTTATCTTCAAAACTTCTCAAATCCATCTGGGGTCAGGGTATTCTTACTCTTTCAAAGATTTTTTTTACTCTTTATATATTTTTATGGGACAGGACTTTTCATTGATGTGAAATTTTCAATAATATAGTTCTAGATGCTGGTGGTCCTTTAAAATCAATATGAAAAGGATTAATCCCTTCTGAATTTTAGTTTCTGAGAAATTTTATAGGATTTTTATACATAGCATTAATAATTATTCACTGCGTTTGCTCAGACTTTTTTGGCTATCATTGTTTTTTCAAAAATATGTATCCACTCAAAGTTATCACATCATTGTTGTCATAGCATTTAATTCCCTGTTTTCTTTTGCCTTTGGATTTAATGCTATCATCTATAAAATATTTCACTTTCTTAGTGTATCCTGGTCCTAGCACCATGAATATGTAAACATATTCATTGGCTTTTTAATTGGAAGATTATCAGCTTCCTGAAATTCTTCTAAGTTGCCTTGGAATCTTTTGTATATCCAGTATTATCTCTGAATGGTCTAATACCAATGTACAGCTTCATGGTATCAGAATCATATAATTTTGCCATTTGGGAGTTTTTAGAGAACTCCAAATTTATCACTTCTGCTGACATTTTTGATAGTATCATTCTACATGAGGAGATTGTTCCATAGATATTCTTCTATAAGGTGACATTTTTGTCTCTTGATTTAAGATTCTGTAATATGCAATCATGTTTAAAATGTAATTTTAAAGGACTATTTTCACAAAATCCCCTTGTATTTACTTGCCACTTGGTAATTACTCCTTCCAAACTACTCTTCCCTAATCCCAATTTATAAGGTGATATAACATCACTTGTTATTTATTTTTCTATGATTTTATTATGGTCACCAGAGTATATAATAAGTGCCTAGTGTAAGCAAGTGTTTGGGTTGTTGTTTACTATGCTAATTGAAAGGTTATCAACTCAATGGAAATTTCTAAGCTTTCCTGTCCATTTTAAATTGCAGTTTTTCAGTACTGTCCATGTTCAATATATTCTTTCACCCATTCAAGTTTCTTTTCTTTCACTGAATCTGGATTGTGATGAGATTCAATTTAACATTGGTTTTGACATATTCAACAATGTCATTCTGGACAAAGTTACCTTAGCTTTATAGCTATCTATTGAATTAAATAGTGATTTTCCTTGATGGCAAATGCCAAAGCTTTATAATATTCTTAAATAAAATTTTAGGGGCTGGCTCTGTGGCACAGTGGGTTAATGTCCTGGCCTGAAGCACTGGCATCCCATATGAGTGCTGGTTCGAGTCCCAGCTGCTCCTCTTCTGATCCAGCTCTCTGCTTTGGCCTGGAATAGCAGAATATGGCCCGAGTTCTTGGGCCCCTGCACCCACATGGGAGACCTGGAAGAAGCTTCTGGCTCCTGGCTTTGGATTGGCACAGCTCCAGCCGTTGTAGCCATCTGGGGAGTGAACCATTGGATGGAAGACCTCTCTCTCTCTCTGCCTCTCCTTCTCTCTCTGTGTAACTCTGACTTTCAAGGAAAATAAATAAATCTTTAAAAAAATAAAATAAAATAAAATTTTAATTGTTTCTTTTTAAAAATTATTTATTTATTTGCTTGTTTGATTATTTATTTATTTGAAAGGCAGAGCCAAAGAGAGAGAGAATATTCCATCCACTAACTTACTAGCTCACTCCCCAAATGGCCACAATAGTCAGAACTAGACCAGGCCAAAACCAAAAAACAAAATCATCTTCTGGGTCGCCCACAAGAGCGCAGGAGTCCTAGCATTTAGGCTGTCTTCCACTTCTTTCCCAGGTGCATTAGTAGGGAGCTTGACCAGAAGTGGAGCCTTAGGGACTTACTCTACTATATCTCTTACCAAATTACACAATGCTACTGATAGTGATCACATTATATGTTATCTATGAGAATGTGAGTCTTTTTTAGTTTTGTCTTGTACTAATTACTATTACTTTCCTATACCATCAGTATCACAGCTTGTGCCAACCCTAACACTATGAATATGTGGCCATTGTGGTTTTTTTTTCCATGGGAAATAATGAACTCACTGAAAATTCTTAGTGTTGTCCTGGCATCTTTTACGAAGAGTTGATCAACCATTTCTAGGTCTGCTATAGTGATTCATTTAATGAAGCTCATATGTTTATTACAGTCTAAAGTTTTTTATGAAACTCTAACTTGATCATTGACTTTGAAAATGTCCAGGATGTATACCTGGACACTTATATACCATATTTAAGAATCTTTGTAGAGAGCATGATCTTTTCTGAGTTTTTTTTAATTTTTTAATATTATGTTTATATATAATTTTAATCAATAATTCATATTAAATTATTATGTTATGTCTACTTATTGCTACTATTATTACTACTTCTAATTCAGAGCATTCAAAATATAATACTATTTTATTTTTGTTTCAAAATATTGCTATCACATGTATATTATCAATATTCTAATGTCTACCAATGCTAAAATAATGAACCTGTGACCATCTTGCATGGGCTTTTCATTGTGACCTCACCAACTTGAGGATTTTTCTCCACATTATCCTGACAATGTTCATGATCACATTTTCTTTTTATTATTTAAAAATCTAAGGGAGAAAGAAAAAGAGAGAGAAGGATGGAGGGAGGGAGGAAAGAGAGAGGAAGAGAGAGAGATCTTTCATTTAATGATTCACTACACAAATGACTGCACCATCCAGAAGCAGTGAAATTGAATAAGCCTCCCACATAGGCAGTGGCAGGAAGTTAAGTATTTTAGCTATCATTTGTTCCCTCTTAGGCACACCAAAAGTGAGCTGGATCCAAAAGAGTGTAGATGGGACTCAAATGCTCAGTTTGATATGGGATGCAGGCATTGCAAACAGTGGCATGTCTCAATGCATTGGGAAAGCAACATAGACATATTTTCTTGGACCAATGAAACTTCTCCCTTTCAGGATCATGTATTCTTTGCCTTTTTTGTAGTTGCATAGGACTTCAAATGATCCTTATGTTTTGAAATTGGCAAGTATAATTTGATGCACATACATTTTAATACTATCCTGATAATTGGCCTGATCTTTCCTTGATTTAACCTTTTTTATAAGGTTTATTTACTTGAAAGTCAGAGTTACACAGAGAGAAATAGAGAGGTCTCCTTCCATCTGCTAGTTCACTTCACAATTGGCTGCAATGGCCAGAGCAGTGCTGATCTGAAGCCAGGAGCCAGGAGTTTCTTCTGGGTCTCCCATGAGGGTGCAGGGGCCCAAGGACTTGGGCCATCCTCTGCTGCTTTCCCAGGCCATAGTAGAGAGCTGGATCAGAAGTGGAGCTGCAGGGATTTGAACCAGCACCCATATGGAATGCCAGCATGCAGGCAGTGACTTTGCCTGCTATGCCACAGCACCAGCCCCTGATTTAACTCTTTGACCATCTTTTAATTATCTAATTCTCATTTAACCATAATGGAATATTGCTCAGCAAATTCTTTTTATCTGCTGTTGCCCTGCAATTGCTTTTTCATTCTTCAGTACCACTTCCAGTAATTAATGTATACTTTTTTTCAAAGAAAATTTCATTTAATGAGCACAAATTTTATAAGCAAACCCCCACCACACCTCCTCCACCCTCTCTCATTCACAATCTCAACTCCATTAAGGAAAAAAAAAACTGCTCCTCAACAGTCAAGACGAGGGCTTTATTTTTTTTGGACAGGCAGAGTTAGACAGTGAGAGGGAGAGAGTCAGAGAGAAAGGTATTCCTTTTTCCATTAATTCACCCCCCAAATGGCCGCTACAGCCAGTGCACTGCACCAATTCGAAGCCAGGAACCAGGTGCTTCCTCCTGGTCTCCCATGTGGGTGTAGGGCCCAAGGACCTGGGCCATCCTCCCCTGCACTTCTGGGCTACAGCAGAGAGCTGGACTGGAAGAGGAGCAACCGGGACAGAACCAGTGCCCCAACCAGGACTAGAACCCAGGATGCCGGTGCCGCAGGTGGAGGATTAGCCAAGTAAGCCACGGCGCCACCGACAAGGGCTTTCAAGTCATTGCTTCTCATACTGTCAATTTCACTTCTAAAGATTGCCTTTTATGTACCCTATTAGTTATCACAGATCAGGGAAAACATATGGTATTTGTTGGTTTTTTTGCTGGCTTATTTCACTAAGTCTGATTTTTTCACAGATTCATCTATTTTGTTTCAAATGACAGGATTTCTTTTTTTTACTGCTATGTAGTATTCCATAGAGTACATATCCCATAATTTCTTTAACCACTCTTCAGTTAATGGGCACTTAGATTGATTCCATGTCTCAGCTATTTGGAATTGAGCTGCAATAAACATGGAGGTGCAGAAAACTCTTTAATTTACTAATTTCATTTCCCTTGGGTAAATTCCCATGAATAGGATGGCTGGGTCATATGGTAGGTCTGTATTCAGATTTCTCCAAACTGATTTTCATTGTGGTTTTACCAGTTTACATTCCCCTCAACCATGCATTAGGGTAAGTATTTTCCCCCACATCCTTGCCAGCATTTGCTGTTTGTTGATTTTTGTATGAAAGTCATTCTAACTGGGATGAGGTAAAACTTCACTGTGATTTTGATTTGCATTTCTCTGATGGTTCATGATCCTGAGCATTTTTTCACATGTCTGTTGGTGATTTGGATTTCCTCTTTTGAAAAATATCTCTTTAAGTCCTTGGCCCATTTCTTAACTGGATTTTTTGATTTGTTGTGGTGGAGTTTCTTGATCTCTTTATATATTCTGGTTATTAACCCTTTATCAGTTTCATTGTTTGCAAATACTTTCTCCTGTTCTGACAGTTGCCTCTTCCCTTGGCTGGGTGTTTCTTTTGCAGTACAGAAGCTTCTCAATGTTATGTAATCACATTTGTTGATTTTGGCATGATTGCCTTTGTCTCTGATGTCTTTTGCAAATAGTTCTTGCAAAAGAACTTTACTGGTGCCAATGTCTTGCAGGATTTCCCCAATGTTCTCTATCAGGTGGTATCAGGTGATAAATTTAGGTCTTTAATCCATTTTGAATGGATTTTTGTGTAAGGTGTAAGGTATGGGTCCTGCTTCATATTTCTGCATGTCGAAATCCAGTTTTCCTAGAAACATTTGTTGAAGAGGCTGTCCTTGCTCCAGGGATTGGTTTTAGCTCCTTGGTCAAATACAAGTTGGTTGTAGATGCCTAGATTAATTTCTGATTTTCTATTCTGTTCCATTGGTTTATCCATTTGCTTTTGTATCAGTACTGGGCTGATATAATTATAACTGCCTTGTAGTATGTCTTGAAAATGGTATTCTGATGCTTCTGGCCTCATTTTTGTTTTATAAGATTGCTTTAGCTATTTCAGGTCTCCCACTTGATCTGAGGGAGTGATCTTTCTGATGTTGCTGGGTTCTATTGAACAGAATTTTGTGGAGGATTTTTGAGTCTATGTTCAGCAGGGAAATTAGTCTGTAATTCTCTTCTGCTGCTGTATATTTTCCGGGTTCCAGAATTAAGGTGATGCTGGATACATAGAAAGAATTTTGGAGGATTCAGCTTCTTTCAATTGTTTTGAATAACTTGAGATGAAGTAGAGTTGGTTTTTCTTTCAATGTCTGGTAGAATTCAGCAGTGAAGCCATCTAGTCCTGGGCTTTTCTTTGCTGCATGGGTCTTTATTATGGATTCAATTTCTGGCTTTGTAATGGGTCTTTTTAGGTTCTCTGTGTCTTTGTGTCTCAATTTAGGTGGGTTGTATGTGTCCAGGACTATCCATTTCTTCTTGCTTTCCCATTTTTTTCGCATACAGCTCTATTGCAATTTCTGATGATTCTTTTTATTTCTGAAGTGTTTGTTGTTACATTTTCTTTTTCAACCTTAATTTTATTCATTTGGGTCTTCTATCATTTTTTTGCTTAGAAGGGCCATTGGTGTGTCAATTTTTTATTTTTTCAAAAACTCAGGTCTTTGTTTTGCTGATGTTTTGTATTTTTTTATCCAATTTTGTTTATTATTCTGTAATTTTAACTATTTCTTTTCTCCTACTAGTTTTGGGTTTGAATTGTTTTTCTAGATCCTTGACATGCATTGGTAGCTCATTTATTTAGTGCCTTTCTAATTACTTGATGTAGGCACCAATTGCTATAAACTTTCCTTTTAACACTGTTTTTGCTGTACCTCATAATCTTTGATATGTTGTATTCTCATCTTCATTCATTTCCAGAAATTTTCTGATTTCTCTTTAATTCTTCTATGACCCACTGTTCATTCAGGAACATGTTTTTCAGTCTCCATGTGTTTGCATATGGCCTAGAGATTCCTGAGTTGCTGATTTACAGCTTCATTTCACTGTAGTCAGTGAAGGTGCATGGTATGATTTTGATTTTTTTGAATTTGCTGAGATTTGTCTTATGGCCTAGTGTGTGGTACAATCCTAGAGAAAGTTCATGCGCTGGTGAGAATAATGTGTATTCTACAACCATAGGATGAATAGTTCTGTAGATATCTGTCCAGTCCATTTGGTCTATAGCATCTATTAAATCTGCTGTTTCCTTGCTGATTTTCTATCTGGTTGATCTGTCCATTGCTGAAAATGGGGTATTGAAATCCCCCATTCTGTTGTATTTGAGTCTATGTCTCCCTTTAGATCTCTTAACATTTCTTTTAAATAGCCAGGTGTCCAGTAATTAGGTGCATATACATTTATAATAGTTACATCTTCCTTTTGAATTGATCCTTTAATCATTATATAGTGCCCCTTTTTGTCTCTCTTAACAGTTTTTGTGTTAAAGTCTATTTTGTCTGCTATTATGATGACTACATCAGCTCTCTTTTTACTTCTGCTAGCATGGAATACATTTTTCCATCCTTTAACTTTCAGTCTACATGCATCTTTGTTGGCGATATGTGTTTCTAGTAGGCAGCAAATAGATGGGTTTTGTTTTCATCCATTCAGCCAGTCTGTCTTTTAACTGGAGAGTTAAGGCCACTTACATTTCAGGTGACTATTAAGAAGTAATAACTTTGCCCTGCCATTTTTCCATAAATATTCCTATTTTTTTTGCTTTGGATTCCTCTTATTTTTATTGGAAGGTTTCCTTCCTTTACCTTCTTCTGTAGTGATGACTATGTTTCTGTGTTTCTGTGTGTAGCACATCCTTAAGCATCTTCTGCAGGGCTGGGCTAGTAATGACAAATTCTTTCCATTTCTGTTTGTCATGGAAGGTCTTAATTTCATCTTCATTCATAAATGAGAGCTTTGCAGGATATAGTATTCTGAGATGACATGTTTTTTCTCTTAAGACTTGGACTATAACTCACCATTCTCTCCTAGCCTGTAGGGTTTCTAATGAGAAGTCCACTGAGAATCTAATTGGTAATCCTCTGAAAGTAATCTGGCATTTCCGTCATGCACATTTTAGAATCTTTTCTTTATGTATTGCAGTACAGAGTTTGATTACAATGTATCATGGTGAAGATCTTTTCTGGTCATGTCTTTTAGGAGTTCTATGTGCTTCCTGTACTTGAATGTCCCTTTCTTTCTCCAAATTGGCAATATTTTTTGTTATTATTTCACTAAAAAGACCTTCTAATCCTTTCTCTCTTTCCACACCTTCAGGAACTCCTAGAACCCATATGCTGGGTCATTTGATAGTATCCTGTAGATTCCCAACAGTATTTTTTAGTTTTCCTATTTTTTTCTTGTATTTGGGCTGACTGTATAATTTCCTGTGCTTTGTTTTCTGAGTCTGATATTCTTTCTTCTGCTTCACAAATTCAGTTGTTAAGGCTCTCCATTGTATTTTTTATTTCTTCTATTGAATTCTTAATTTCCAAGATTTCATTTTGATTTCTGTTTAAGATCTCAATTTCATGGGAGAAATTTTCCTTCATGTCATGTATGGATTTCATTAGTTTGTATATTTGCTTCTGATTACTTTTAAATAATCCTTTGATCAATTTTTTTAAAATTCCATTTCTGGCATTTCTTCAATCTCATCATCTTCACTATCTAGTATTGAAGTGTTTTGTTCTTTCAGGGGTGTAATGTTTTCTTCTTTATTTTTGTTTCTTGAATTGGTGTTTTTGTTATTCAGAATTTTTTGATTTACTTGTTGGTTTCTTCTTTTTTTTTTCTGCTGTGGTTGATTTTACCTTTGGACTATGTCTGAGTGGATTAGTGGAGTGATTAATTTCAGAGAATACCTAGAGGCTTGTGGTGGGTGTAGCCAGGGAGCTTTGTTCAGTAGTACAGGGTGAAGGGCATGTCTAAGGTGACACACCCAAGTTTGATGTAAATCTTTTTTTTTTATCAGAGGGGTGTTTCTTCTTGTCTGTGTAGACTTAGCTGAGCTCCTCTCCTCAAAGGATACCAGTGCCTGGGTGCTAGCCCCAGTGGTTATATTATTCATCCACTCTGCCACAAAGACTACACAAAGGATCTATACAGTCTTCAGTGTAAGATCAAATTCCTCAGCCATGTCTCTTTCTAGGTAACCAGGGAACTCTGATCATGAGGAGCCTCCCACAGTGACTGCCCAATGTCCCAGCAACACCTTGAGTCCTCCCATGTAGCCTCAGTGTATTTACAGTCCCCACACACAAACCTCCCACAGTCATGAGCACTCAACTCCCTGTCTGTTCTCTTCACCAGACTCAGGAGTCTCTGCTTGGCTGGTTGCAAGGCACAGACATGAGCTGGCGCCATTGTTTCGTGTGTCCAAACTGGCACCTGTGCTCCGACAGCCTGTTACAGGATGCCTTTGCAGGATGATTGGGGAGAGAGAAAAGATGCTTCCTCTTTTGTTTTTCTCCTCTAGTTTGGCAGGGACACTATTCCCCACTGGGCTTCAAGCCAGATTCACTCTAGAATCTTCCTTCAGCTTTTATGCCAGTGGCTTGGGTTGCTGTAGTATGGTCACCTCACTCTCCAATGCTGGTGCAGATGCTCTTGGCTGCTGGTGCTCTAAACTGTGCACAGTCTCACCCTCCACATAGGTCCACTGTATTCCTCCAGTTTGCATAGAGTTTCATCTGCTGTTTTCTCCCTAACTCTTCCCTCAGACTGTTATTCCCATTCTTTAGACCCAGAGGTGAGTCAGTGTTGTCAGGCTATCCAACTAGTAAGTGGTATCTCTGAGGTAAAAACCCAGACTTACCACTTAATATCTTCTTTAAATTATAACAAATGTATTCTTATTTTTTAATTTATTACTGTCACCTGTATCAATCATCAATGTCCCAGTGAAAGCTAATTGTAACAATATGAACACCTGTAAGCTTTTCATTGTGATTTCATTTCATTTTTCAACTCAAAATTTCTGTGTTCTCAAAAATTTTGTGCATACATTTTCTCAAATCTTGTCCAGTGTAACTACTTTCACATTCCAAGTTTTTAAATCTTTCTTTTGTTCTTTTTTATGATTTTATTTATTTCAGGGAGAGATTTACAGAGAGGGAGAGACAGAGAGAAGTCTTCCTTCAACTAGTTCACTCCCCAAATGGCCACAAAGGCTGGAGCTGAGCTGATCTAAAACCAGGAGCCAGGAGTTTCTTCCAGGTCTCCCACACAGATGCAGGGCCCCAAGCACTTGGGCCATCTTTTACTGCTTTCCCAGGCCATAGCAGAGAGCTGGATTGGAAGTAAAGCAGCTGGGTCTCAAACAGGCACCCATATGGGATGCCAGCACCACAGGCAGCGGCTTTACCTGCTATGCCACAGTACTGGCCCCAAGACCACTTTAATTCTTAATATCTTGCCCTTATTCTCCCTCACTGCCCTGGATCCTGTTGTCCTGTGCCTTCGGGCCACTTGAGCTCTCTTCTCTGCCTTCGCTTCACTGCTTGTGCTAAGCTGCTTGTGGCTGATCCTAATCAAATCCTCACTGCACATGGCTCTTGGTCTGCTCTCTGCTTGGCACCACCACTCTTGAGACCAACTGTTAAGGTATACTCTTTCCCCTTTCTCAGCTCAATCACTACACACCTGCTGCTCAGTCAGCTTTGTAGCTGAGGGACACCAGGCCCAGCTGAAGAAGAATCACCATGCTGGATTAAGCACAAGTTTTTGAATTCTTTAATGAAGTGTAGACTACAGATCTTCCTCCTTCACCTGGCTCATTCAGCTTCCACAACCATGGTAGACCTGAATGTATCTTCCATCTGGAAGACAGGGAGAACTTCTCTGAGGTACTAGCTAGTCCAGAGGGAAAATGAGATCAGTAACATTGAGAGTTTCCTGAGGATATAGGCTAGCCAGGTCACCCATGGTGAACACCATAATCACAGCCACATGTCTTTCCTGATCCAGTTAAGTACATCACCCTTAAGTCAAAGCAAAGCCACTAGACACATGAAGAAAATCTCTCATGTAAAGGACAGAGAACACAGCAGAACAAGTAAATAACAAAGAAAGCATGAACCCCCAATTCACCACATCCTCAAAGACTTAAAATACTAGATTTTAAAGAACATGCTATTTCAAGAAGTGACACTGAGAGGCTGGTGCTGTGATACAGTGAGTGAGGTCACCACCTGTAGCACCAGCATCCCATGTGGCTGTGGTTTGGGTCCCGGATGCTCCTCTTCCAACCCAGATCCCTGTTATGGCCTGGGAGAGCAGTAGAGGATGTCCCAAATGCTTGGGCCCTGGCACCCACATGGGGGACCCAAGGGAAGCTCCTGGCTCCTGGTTTTGGCCCACACCAGCTATGGCCTTTATGGCCATTTGAGGAGTGAACCAACAGGTGGAAAATCTCTTTGTCTCTTCTCTCTCTGTAACCCTGCCTTTCAAATAAATAAATAAATCTTTTAAAAAGAGAAGTGAACATTGAGGAAGCAAAAATGTGACCTATAAAATAAAAGCATGCTAGCAGAAATTGTTTAAAACTAAATAAAAGAATAAAAATAGGAAAGATGCAAAAAATAAATTCAATTAAAATTAAAAATTTTCTTAATATCCATAAATTACCCTATTGCTTTGAAATCAATAATGTAACCTTTGATACAAATATCTTTCTTTTAAAATATTTACCTTAAAATTTATTGGGTATTTGGCCAAACTGTACTTTTTTTTTTTTTTGACAGGCAGAGTGGACAGTGAGAGAGAGACAGAGAGAAAGGTCTTCGTTTGCCATTGGTTCACCCCCCAATGGCTGCTGCGGCCGGTGTACCACACTGAACCAAAGGCAGGAGCCAGGTGCTTCTCCTGGCCTCCCATGCGGGTGCAGGGCCCAAGGATTTGGGCCATCCTCCACTGCACTCGTGCCACAGCAGAGAGCTGGACAGGAAGAGGAGCAACTAGGACAGAATCTGGCACCCTGCCTGGGACTAGAACCTGGAGTGCCGGCACTGCAGGCAGAGGACTAGCCTACTGGGCCATGGCACCAGCCCCTTGGCCTAATTGTACTTCTGCTCATTCATTTGTGTTTTTTAATATGTTTTTTAATTTAATTTTATTTATGTGACAGGTAGTTATAAACAGTGAGAGAGAGAGAGAGAGACAGAAAAAAGATCTTCCTTCCATTGGTTCACCCCCCAAATGGCCTCTATGGCTGGCACACTGTGCCGATCCAAAGGCAGGAGCCAGGTGCTTCTCCTGGTCTCCCATGCAGGTGCAGGAGCCCAAACACTTGGGCCATTCTCCACTGCCCTCCCAGGCCACTGCAGAAAGCTGGACTGGAAGAGGAACAACCAGGACTAGAACCCGGTGGCCATATGGGATTCCGGAGCCGCAGGTGGATGATTAATCAAGTGAGCCATGGTGCCAGCCTTGTTTGTGTTTTTTAGCTTTTTTTCAATTTTGATATAAAAGTAATGGACAATTTTTCACCAAATAGTCATTATAAGTGTTCTTACTACTCTTACCAATGAATTTTTACTCACAATAAATAATATATAATTTATACATAACAATTGTAAGTCTTTTGTGGTTTTAGGCTTTGAATTTATTTTCAATGTCATAAATATTCTATGGTCAGCCACTTCTACTGTGAACTTTAGGGTATCATGCTCACATTTTAATTATAATGTCACTGACTCTTTTTTTCTTTTTTAAAAAGACTTATTTATTTATTTGATAGAGTTACACATAGAGAAGAGAGGCAGAGAGAGAGAGAGAGAGAGAGAGAGAGAGAGAGGTCTTCAATCCTCTGGTTCACCCCCAAAATGCCTGCAATGGATGGAACTGAAACGATCTGAACCCAGGAGCCAGGAGCTTCTTCTGGGTCTTTCAAACAGGTGCAGGGACCCAAGGACTTGGGCCATCTTCTACTGTCATAGCAGAGAGCTGGATTGGAAGTGGAGCAGCTGAGTCTTGAATCAGTGCCCACATGAGATGCCGGCACTTCAGGCCAGGGCGTTTACCTGCTGTGCCACAGTGCTGGCCCCAAGGTCACTGACTCTTCATTTGTCCTGGCCATCTTTGTGTACACATTTCTCAGGACCATCATCGTCCAATGTAATCATTTTCCCTTTACATGTTATAAATGTTTTGTCTATTCTATGAAAAAGTAAATTGACCTTTAAATTTTAAGGAGTATCTCTAGAGATAGTATCTTTCCTTGAAAATTTTACTTTTTACTGACATGACCTTATAAATGAATTATTTTCCACCAAATTCCCTTTTTCATATCTGTTTGTCATATTATTATGGTCACTACCAAGTAACTGAGATCTATATATGGCAAAAGCAATATAATTTATATTATATATAGTGCCTCTCTTCTATATATTGTTTAAGGATTTATTTATTTCTTTGAAAGGCAGAATTACAGAGAGGCAGAAGCAGAGAGAGGAATAGTTCCTCCATCTGCTAGTTTACTCGCCAAATGGCCACAATGGCCAGAGTTGCACTGATCCAAAGCCAGGAGCCAGGAGCTTCTTCCAGGTCTCCCATGTGGGTACAGAAGCCCAAGGACTTGAGCCATCTTCTGCTTTCCCACACCATAGCAGAGAGCAGGATCAAAGTGGAGCAGCTCGTACTCAACCTGGTGCCCATATGGGATGCCAGCACTGCAGATCAGAGCTTTAACCCACTGTGCCACAGGGCCAGCCCTTGTATATTTTTCTTTTATCTTTGAATTTATTTAGTACATCTTGTATATACAATCATTTACAATTTTTCTGAAGGATAGTTTGTCCTCCCTTGAGTTGTTGTCATTGATTTTTTAAATTATCCAATTTTAATGGACTCTTGTTCATCATATGCATGTTATTTTCCCGTGTATCATTGCTCATGCATTATTAACCAGTGTTATTTCTGGTAATCAAAACATAGAATATATTTTTTGTTTTTTTTAGTTTAATATATATATATATATTGACAGGCAGAGTGGACAGTGAGAGAGAGAAAGGTCTTCCTTTTCCATTGGTTCACCCTCCAATGGCCGCCCTGGCCAGCGCGCTGTGACCAGCGCACCACGCTGATCCGAATCCAGGAGCCAGGTGCCTCCTCCTGGTCTCCCATGTGGGTGCAGGGCCCAAGCACTTGGGCCATCCTCCACTGCACTCCCGGGCCACAACAGAGAGTTGGCCTGGAAAAGGGGCAACCGGGACAGAATCTGGCACCCCAACTGGGACTAGAACCCAGTGTGCTGGTGCTACAAGGCAGAGGATTAGCCTATTGACCCATGGCGCCGGAGTATTATTATATTTTTTAATATTTATTTATTGACTTGAAAGTCATAGTTACACAGAGAGGAGAGGCAGAGAGAGAGAGAGAGAGAAAGAGGTCTTCCATCCGATGGTTCACTCCTCAGTTGGCCGTAATAGCAGGAGCTGTGCCAGCCAATCTGAAGCCAGGAGCCAGGAGCTTCTCCTAGGTCTTTTACATGAGTGCAGGGGCCCAAGGACTTGGGCCATCTTCTACTGCTTTCCCAGGCCACAGCAGAGAGCTGGATCAGAAGTGGAGCAGCCAGGCCTCAAACCAGCACCCATATGGGATGCCAGTGCTTCAGCTGAGAACATTAACCCACTGCTCCACAGCGCCGGCCCATTTAGTTTACTATTATCAACCATATATATAATAATTAACATAGAGTAAGCCAATCCAAGCACTTTGAAATTTAGTACCTCTTGCTTGGCTTTTTTATGATGAGATCATTAAAATAAAAACTTTGCTAAATTTTCTTAACCACTTTCATGTTTACCTCTCCTAAGAACTGTGTTTTGCCAGTGTAGTAATTTTATGTTTTGAGGTGTTCTACATTTTAATTTTTCTAGTGGTTCACAAGATGGTAAATATATCTTTGATTATTGATATTTTATATAGATTAAAAAATTCTCTAAGTTTTATTGACGATGTTCACATACACCTCTTCAGAAACTCTTATGCTAGAGTACTCATGCTGCCTTCCCAGGTGATATTTGTTCAGCATTTCTGGAGTTCTAAGGGATTAAACTAATTTTTCATTGTGATGTTCAGAAGTATAGCTTCAAATAAAATATATTCACATTAATATTTTCTGGTTATTGGTATGACTTTTGGTTTTATATCTTCATATTTTTAATTGTAATGATTGGACTATTGTTGAACAAATTCCTTTATATATGGTGGAAACACTATTATGGCTCTTATATTATAATGCTGAATACTACTTGTAATAAAATACTGTAATTTGTATCATAATGTGTGCATTTATTTTATTTTATTATCATTTACTAGTATCACCTTTAATCATTATCAGTATCCTGTTATAGGCGAATACTAGTACTATGAGCATCACATTTACTTAGTTGGCTTTTTTATTGTGACATAACCAACTTCATCTAAAATTTTATGAACTTCTGGCAACTTTCCTGTTCCTAGTTCCTCAGAACACTCTTAGGCCAGTAAATTCCATTCCCTTTTTAGGTGAGATTTTTTAACTTTTTGGAGTTCCAGGGATTTTAAATTTATGCTTAATTTTGAATTACAAAAGTATAACTCTAGATACAGTACATTTCCTTTATCATCATCCTCAGAATTGGCATGAAATTTATTTATGTCATTTGTAAAGTTGTAAATTTTTTATTTTTGTGTAACTGAAATGGACTATTTTTCTCTAAAATCCATTATACACACACACACATATGTATATGTCACTTTATTTTGGTTTACATCAAATGACAATTTTATCCACTATAGTCACCATCCAAGAATTTCATATCCCCCAAGACTTTTTCTCCTCTGTAAATTCCCAGAAAGTGTATTAGTGATAAAAAAAAGTTTAAGTGTTTTAATATAAAGTGAATATATCAAGGGTGAACACTTGGCCTTATGGTTGAAATGTTCATGTCCAAAATTGAAGTACCTGGGTTCAATTCCTGGTTCTGTTTCCTGACCCCAGCTTCCTATCAAAAAAGACCCTTGGATTGACTAGTGGTGGCTCAAGTAATTGAGTTCTTGCCATCATGTGGGAAACCTTGGTTGAGCTCCCAGATATTTTTGTTGGTTCTTGTTCTGCCCCCAAGATTTTGCAGGCCTTAGGCATTTAGGGGTGTTTATCAGTGAATGAATGTTCTCTCTCTCTCTCCCACTCTTTCTGTGTGTGTGTGTGTGCAGGTGTGTCTACATCTTTGTCACTCTGCTTCATGATTTTTTTGGAAATGTAAATAGACCATACCTCAAAATATAGCATTCTTTTTTTTTTTTGACACGCAGAGTGGATAGTGAGATAGAGAGAGAGAGACAGAGAGAAAGGTCTTCCTTTGCTGTTGGTTCACCCTCCAATGGCTGCCGCGGCCAGCACGCTGTGGCCAGCGCACTGTGCTGATCCGAAGGCAGGAGCCAGGTGCTTCTCCTGATCTCCCATGGGGTGCAGGGCCCAAGCACTTGGGCCATCCTCCACTGCACTCCAAGGCCACAACAGAGAGCTGGCCTGGAAGAGGGGCAACCGGGACAGAATCTGGCACCCCGACCAGGACTAGAACCCAGTGTGCTGGTGCCACAAGGAGGAGGATTAGCCTATTAAGATGTGGCACCAGCCAAAATATAGCATTCTTGATCCCACTCAACTGTTGATGTTCTAACTGATTTCATTTATCTTATTGTACAGATATTTGTAGACCTCTAACTTTTTTTTATTAAACTTTTATTTAATGAATATAAATTTCCAAAGTACAGCTTATGGGTTACAATGGCTTCCCCCTCCCAAAACTTCCCTCCCACCCACAACCTTCCCCTTTCCCGCTCCCTCTCCCCTTCCAATCACATCATGATTCATTTTCAGTTCTCTTTATATACAGAAGATCAGTTTAGTATATATTAGGTAACGATTTCAACAGTTTGCCCCCATATAGCAACACAAAATGAAAAAAAAATACTGTTGCAGTACTAGTTAAATAAGAGTGTAGAGCACATTAAAGACAGAGATACTACATAATATTTTTTTTAAATTAATTTTCTATGCCATTTCCAATTTAACACCAGGTTTTTTTTTTTCATTTCCAATTATCTTTATATACAGAAGATCGATTCAGTATATAATTAGTAAAGATCTCATCAGTTTGTACCCACGCAGAAACACAAAGTGTCACTGCACATTAGACAACACGTGAAGGACAGATCCCACATGGGATGTGAGTACACAGTGACTTCTGTTGCTAACTTAGCAATTTGACACTCCTGATCATGGCGTCAGTAATCTCCCTAGGCTCTAGTCATGAGTTGCCAGAGCTATGGAAGCCTTTAGAGTTCGCTGACTTTGATCTTATTCTGATAGGGTCATAGTCCAAGTGGAAGTTCTCTCCTCCCTTCAGAGAAAGGTACCTCCTTCTTTGATGGCCCTGTTCTTTCCACTGGGATCTCACTCACAGAGATCTTTCATTTAGGTCTTCTTTTTTCTTTTTTTTCTTTTCCATGGTATCTTGGCTTTCCATGCCTACAATACTCTCATGGACTCTTCAGCCAGATCCGAATGCCTTAAGGGATGATTCTGAGGCCAGAGTGTTGTTTAGGACGTCTGCCATTCTATGAGTCTGCTGTGTATCCCACTTCCCATATTGGATCTTTCTCTCCCTTTTTGATTCTATCAGTTAGTATTAGCAGACACTTGTTTGCGTGATCCCTTTGACTCTTAGACCTATCAGAGCCATCAATTGTGAACTGAAATTGATCACTTGGACTAGTGAGATGGCATTGGTACATGCCACCTTGATGGGATTGTATTGGAATCCCCTGGCACATTTCTAACTCCATCATTTGGGGCAAGTCTGATTGAGCATGTCCCAAATTGTACATCTCCTCCCTCTCTTTTTCACTCTTAAATTTAACAGGGATCACTTTTCAGTTAAAATTTAAACACCTAAGAATAATTGTATGTTAATTACAGAGATCAACCACTAGTACTAGAACAACAACAACAACAGCAAATACTAAAAAGGATTAAGTATTACATTGTACATCCAGAGTCAGGACAAGAGCTGATCAGGTCATTGTTTCTTATAGTGTCCATTTCATTTCAACAGGTTTCCCCTTTGGTGCTCAGTTGTCGCCGATCAGGGAACACAAATGATATTTGTCTCTTTGGGACTGGCTTAATTCACTCAGCATGATGTTTTCCAAATTCCTCCATCTTGTTGCAAATGACTGGGTTTCATTGTTTCTTACTGCTGTATAGTCTTCTATGGAGTACATGTCCTATAATTTCTTTACCCAGTCTACTGTTGATGGGCATTTGGGTTGGTTCCAGGTCTTAGCTATTGTGAATTGAGCTGCAATAAACATTAATGTGCAGATGGCTTTTTTATTAGCCAAATTAATTTCCTTTGGGTAAATTCCAAGGAGTGGGATGGCTGGGTTGTATGGTAGGGTTATGTTCAGGTTTCTGAGGAATCTCCAGACAGACTTCCATAGTGGCTTAACCAGTTTGCATTCCCACCAACAGTGGGTTAGTGTCCCTTTTCCCCCACATCCTCTCCAGCATCTATTTTTGGTAGATTTCTGAATGTGAGCCATTCTCACCGGGGTGAGGTGAAACCTCATTGTGGTTTTGATTTGCATTTTTCTGATTGCTAGTGATCTTGAACATTTTTTCATGTGTCTGTTGGCCATTTGGATTTCCTCTTTCGAAAAATGTCTATTGAGGTCCTTGGCCCATCTCTTAAGTGGGTTGTTTGTTCTGTTGTTGTGGATTTTCTTGATTTCTTTGTAGATTCTGGTTATCAACCCTTTATCTGTAGTATAGTTTGCAAATATTTTTTCCCATTCTGTCGGTTGCCTCTTCACTTTCCTGACTGTTTCTTTTGAAGTACAAAAACTTCTCAGTTTGATGCAATCCCAAATGTTAATTTTGGTTTTGACTGTCTGTGCTCCTGGGGTCTTTTCCAAGAAGTCTTTGCCTGTACCTATATCTTGCAGGGTTTCTCCAATGCTCTCTAATAATTTGATGGTTTCAGGTTGTAGATTTAAGTCTTTAATCCATGTTGAGTGAATTTTTGTGTAAGGTGAAAGGTAGGGGTCTTGCTTCAAGCTTCTGCATGTGGAAATCCAATTTTCCCAGCACCATTTATTGAATAGGCTGTCCTTATTTCAGGGATCAGTTTTGGATCTTTGATCAAATATAAGTTGGCTGTAGATGTTTGGATTGATTTCTGGTGCTTCTATTCTGTTCCATTGGTCTATCCATCTGTTTCTGTACCAGTACCATGCTGTTTTGATAACAACTGCCCTGTAGTATGTCCTGAAAGCTGGTATGGTGATGCCTCTGGCTTTGTTTTTGTTGTACAAGATTGCTTTGGCTATTCGAGGTCTTCTGTGTCTCCATATGAATTTCAGCATCATTTTTTGCAGATCTGAGAAGAAGGTCTTCGGTATCTTGATTGGTATTGCATTGAATGTATAAATTGCTTTTGGAAGAATAGACATTTTGATGATATTGATTCTTCCAATCCATGAGCATGGAAGATTTCTCCATTTTTTGGTATCCTCTTCTGTTTCTTTCTTTAAGGTTTTGTAGTTTTCATCGTAGAGATCTTTAACGTCTTTGGTTAAGTTTATTCCAAGGTATTTGATTGTTTTTGTAGCTATTGTGAATGGGATTGATCTTAGAAGTTCTTCCTCAGCCGTGGCATTGCCTGTGTATACAAAGGCTGTTGATTTTTGTGCATTGATTTTATATCCTGCTACTTTGCCAAACTCTTTGATGAGTTCCAGTAGTCTCTTAGTAGAGTTCTTTGGGTCTCCTAAATAAAGAATCATATCATCTGCAAAGAGGGATAATTTGAATCCTTCCTTCCCAATTTGTATCCCTTTCATTTCTTTTTCTTGCCTAATAGCTCTGGCTAAAACTTCCAGAACTATATTGAATAGCAGTGGTGAGAGTGGGCATCCCTGTCTGGTACCAGATCTCATTGGAAATGCTTCCAACTTTTCCCCATTCAATAGGATGTTGGCAGTGGGTTTTTCATATATTGCTTTCATTGTATTGAGGAATGTTCCTTCCATACCCAGTTTGCTTAGAGTTTTCATCATGAAAGGGTGTTGTATTTTATCAAATGCTTTCTCTGCATCTATTGAGAGAATCATATGGTTTTTCTTCTGCAGTCTGTTAATGTAGTGTATTACGTTGATTGTTTTGCGTATGTTGAACCATCCCTGCATACCGGGGATAAATCCCACTTGGTCTGGGTGGATGATCTTTCTGATGTGTTGTTGCAATCTATTGGCCAGAATTTTATTGAGTATTTTTGCATCTATGTTCATCAGGGATATTGGTCTGTAATTCTCTTTCAATGCTGCATCTTTTTCCAGCTTAGGAATTAAGGTGATGCTGGCTTCATAGAAAGAATTTGGGAGGATTCCCTGTCTTTCGATTGTTTTGAATAGTTTGAGAAGAATTGGAGTTAGTTCTTCTCTAAATGTCTGGTAGAACTCATCAGTGAATCCATCTGGCCCTGGGCTTTTCTTTGTTGGGAGGGCCTTTATTACTGTTTCAATTTCTGTGTCAGTTATGGGTCTGTTTAGGTTTTCTATGTCTTCCTGGCTCAATTTAGGTAGGTTGTATGTGTCCAAGAATCTGTCCATTTCTGATAGATTTCCCTGTTTGCTAGCATACAAGTCTTTGTAGTAATTTCTGATGATTCTTTTTATTTCTGTGGTGTCTGTTGTTACATTTCCATTTTCATCTCTGATCCTATAGATTTGGGTCTTTTCTCTTCTTTTTTTAGTTAGTTGGGCCAATGGGGTGTCAATCTTGTTTATTTTTTCAAAAAGCCAGCTCCTCATTTGGCTGATTTTTTGTAATGTTTTTTTGGATTCAATCCTGTTGATTTCTTCTTTGATTTTAATTATTTCTCTTCTCCTACTGGGTTTGGGTTTGATTTGCTGCAGATTTTCTAGATCCTTGAGATGACTTGAAAGCTCATTTATTTGGTGTCTTTCCAATTTCTTGATGTAGGCACCTATTGATATAAACTTTCCTCTTAACACTGCTTTTGTTGTATCCAATAGGTTTTGGTATGTTGTGCTTTTATCCTCATTTACTTCCAGAAAACTTTTGATTTGTTTTTTAATTTCTTCTATGACCCATTGTTCATTCAGGAGCATGTTGTTCAATCTCCATGTGTTTGCACGTGCTCTAGGGATTCCCAAGTTGCTAATTTCCAATTTCATTCCTTTGTGGTCTGATTAGATTTGTGAGCTGGAAGACCATGCCTTCACCATGCCCCTGTGTGATCTCATCCCACTACCTGACCCCACCTGCATGCCCACCTGCTACATGACCACTCCCCTTTGGAAGTGGATAAAAGGCTTGAAACATGGGCCTGGCCCTTCTTTCACCATTATTGACCTTTCTTGCCCTTTTGTGGTTGTTGTTCCATGCCTCCAGGGTGCATAGCCTTCAGGTGCCAATGCTCTCTGCCTTCACTTTACTACCCATGATAAGCTGCTGGTAGCTACTCATTACCAAACACTTGATGCACGTGGCTCTTTTTTGGTGATCCTGTGAGACTGCCAGCCTAGCCCATGCAATTAGCCTGGCTGCTTCAGGTGGCAGGGACCCAGGCACATTTCCTCTCACCCCCACCTTCTGCCAATCAGGTAAACTGCTCTTGGGTGTGGTCCAAGCCCACCTGGAAAGCTACCCTAACTATGAGACCTTCAAGCTAATTGGAGAGGCATATTGGTGCCAGTGTTGGTTCTGTCCTATAGAGTTAGGGTTGCCCTGAATTAGTTACGCCCCTTCTGCCTGCCCTTTGAAAGTGTACATGGTCATTAATAAAGGTGGATATGTTCATTGAAGCCTGTCCCCGGTGCTTCCTGTGGAAGAACACCATTGCCTCACTCTCCCCGATGGTGTGGGCCTCACAGGACAAGTCCACAGCTCTTGGCCTGCTCCCTGCTTGGTATGGCCCCTACTGAATTTCCAGACCTTCCTTTCTCCTTTAGATAGAGCCCTCACTCTCCTATGCATTTCTCTCACTGAATAAAAGCTTAAAAACTTAGCTTATCATCTGGTCTATTTGAGCCAGTATTCAGTATTTGTCTCTGAATTCATGGCAAGAACCCACACAGATTAATTTCAGATACATTAATAAGTGCTGAAATCTCAGGGCCAAATTATGGAGTCTTTTATTTCTAAAAGCCGGCGGCTGCACAGAGGCGTGTGCTCTCCAAATCAAACACCCCTGATAGAGCTCAAGGGTAAGCTTCTAAAGGCCAAAACCATATCTTATTGAAGTTAATTACAAAGCCAAGCATTTGTTACAGAAGCTAGAGCAAGCAACATTATGCTTATCTGTGGGAATTAATAAATTTCCCAGTACTTAATGTAAATAAACTTACAGATAACCTCTCACAAGATTAGTTTTTTAGCAGCTAGCAGTTGTGGGAGTGGTTAGAAAAAAATAGAGGACAATCAGGGACAAAATGGAGTGACTCTGGTCAGGCCATAGCTCATTTGCACTTGAAAATCAGTCAAACTTGGCCTGAGAATCTGCAGCACCTCCTGCACCGACCCAGAGGCCTCTCTGACTTTGACCACCTTGACCTCAGCATGACCCCGGCACGGCTCCCCATTCTCCATTACAGGAAACTGGGTCACCAGCATCACTGAAGAGAACTAGGACAGTCCCACAGTGACAAAGGTGGAGTCTGGAGCTGGAGTCTCAATGAGGGGCAAGGACCCATGGCAGTGTGGCCAGGAGTTCCCCATGTCTCACAGAGGACAGTGAGTGTGCCTCTGGTGGACTTCTTGTTGCAGGTGAACTGCTCTTGGGTGTGGTCCAAGCCCACCTGGAAAGATACCCTAAGTATGAGACCTTGGTCACCTGCAATCCTCACTTCAGGACTGGTTACTATGTGAATCATGCTGGCTGTGAGGCCTTAGCCCAATGCAAGACTTGGCTCATCCCTTGGCTGCCTAGAATTAATCTCAGACATGGCCAAGCAGGCCCCACAGCACTGCTCAGTGCATGGCACAGCCTCTGTCAGTGAGGATAGTGTCAACGTAAAGAAACCACACCACTGCCCCTGAGCCAAGCACCTAAAAGCACTTGTCTGTCCCAGCATCTGAACACCAGCCTGCTTTCATAATCAATTTCATTGTGACAGGATGAAGAAGTCAATAAAACTGGAGAAATAGTGGGAAAAACCAATGTAATTCTACACACTTTTCAAAAGATAAAGAGGAGGGATACATCTGGACTAATCTATAATGCAAACATTATCCTGAAAAAACCAACTACAATGATTGAAGAAATCAAATTTCCACATGAGTAATAATATAAAAATCAAACTAAATTTTGAAACAGTCAAGATATTCTCCAAAAGGTGAATGTGTGAGTAAACTGTGTGGTAGCATATGAAAGAAAATATTTTATCGCTAAAAGGAAATGAGCTCACAAATCATGTGGGCCATTAGCATTGAATACCACATTCTGCTTCAACAGCCTGAACATGCAGATGAGCATCTGGGAGATGGGATAACTTCAGTCAGAGTGAAGCTAAGTTTCAAGATAAGTCTGGGACCTGGCACTGTGGTGGAGTGGCCTAAGCCTCTGCCTGCAGTGCTGGCATCCCATATGGGCTCCAGTTCAAATCCCAGCTGCTACACTTCTGATCCAGCTCTCTGCTTTGGCCTGGGAAAGCAGCAGAAGATGGCCTAAGTTCTTGGGGCCCCGCACCCATGTGGGAGACTCGAAATGAAGCTTCTGGCTTTGGATTGGCCCAGCTCTGGCCATCTGGGGAGTGACCAGCAGATGGCAGATCTTTCTCTGTCTCTCTCTTTCTCTGTAACTCTACCTGTCAAATAAAATCTTTGAAAAGAAAATATAAAGTCTTCCTGATTTTGTATCACTGTTTTCTGTTGTTGCTGAGGCCTGAGGCAGCTTTCCTAGTTTATCCTTACCTGAGTAGGGGGGTCCAGTCCCTATACCTCATCAGTGGATAGGGGTGTTTGACAAATTTAACATTGTTTCCTGACTTAAAAAATCTCAGGAAACTGAAAATACAAGAAGACTCCATCAATATGAAAAAGAGTATATACAATGAAACTCTAAAACATATTTAATGACAAAAAATAAAATACTTTACCTTTAATATCAGGAACAAGATAGTAATTTGTTGTCACTTTTTATTTGACTTTGTAGTGAAGATTCTAGCAATAAAAAGAAATAAAAGTAATGACATTGAAAGGAAGGAAAGATGTCTATTCACAAATATGATCACAACATAGGGGTGAGAATTCTCCACCCTCAAACTCTCATTTGTAGGCAGCTTCAGGGTTTAGTGATAAAGTTCTATTGGAACACAGCTATGCTCATGGATTTACTTATCTATGGCTGCTGTCACACTAAAATGACAAAAAGTTGTCGCAGAAACTGTATTGGTACAAATCAAAAATACTAACATTAGTAAGAGAGTAGTTTGAGAAAGAAAACATCTGACAAGCATTAATCTAGACAAAAATTCTGATGGCATAAGCCAAAAACATAATGAAGCAATAAATGAGTTTAGTAAAATGAGAAGATACAAAATCAATACAGAAAGATAAAATGCATTTAATATACCACCAATAAAAATCAAAATTTTGGAATCACCACTAGTTCACTTAAAATATGAAATACACATCTGATGAAATACTGACAGACCTACAAAAACAACTTAATATTCAATAAAATTAAATATTCCACTCTAAGTGGAAACATATTATTCAAGAATCTCAAGATTCATCAATGTTATCCTAACATTATTTTACAGACTCAACACAATTTTGATCTCTTTTCCAGCAAGCAACCTGGTTATTTTTAAAGTAACAAGCTGCTATAAGCTCATATGAAAATGCAAAGAATCTAGGATAGCCAAAATAACTCTGAAAAATAATAAAATCAAAGGGATGATTTTAAGAGTTATAAATTTATACTACTCTAAAATGTGCTGTTGTCATACAGAAAGCCAGACTGATTAATGGAAAACAAGAGGTTCCATAGAAAATCCAAACACAAAGAGTGAACAGGTTTTCTACAGAGTCACAATTGCCATGCAGGGGAGAAAGTATAGCCTTTTCAACACATGGTGTTAGCACAATAAGATACTAATTTCCAATAAAATAGCTTCTACTTACAAAATTGAAAAAAAATGTGCCACAGATATAACTGTAGTACTAAAAATGACAATACTTCTAGAAAAAATCATAGAAGAAAAAAATTTTTACTTTAAGTTAGGCAAAGATTTCCTAGATATGAGAAAAAAAATTAAGAGGACATCCATCCACTGGTGCACTCCCCAGATGGCCACAATGGCCAGAGCTAGGCTTATCTGAAGTCAAGAGCCAATAGCTTCTTCTGGATTTCCCACATGGGTTCTGGGGCCCAAGCACTTGGGCCATCTTCTACTGCTTCCCCAAGCCATAACAGTGCGCTGGAACAAAAGTGGACAGCCAGGACTCAAATTGGTATCCAGATGTGATGCCAGCACTGCAGGCAGCAGTTTTACCCACTATGCCACAGCGCTGGCCCCTAAAACTTCTTTTCAAAATACTGTTTAAATAATGAAAGTCAAAGCAAAAAAAAATCCTTGAAAAATATACCATGGGACTGGCTCTGTGGCATAATGGGTAAAGCTTCTGCCTAGAGTGCCAGCATCCCATATGTGCACCAATTTGAGTCCCAGCTGCTCCACTTATGATCCAGCTCTCTGCCACGGCCTGGGGAAACAGCAGAAGATGACCCAAGTCCTTGGGTCCCTGAACCCTCATGGGAGACCTGGAGGAAGTGCCTGGCTTCTGGCTTTGGATCGGCACAGTTCCAGCCATTATGGCCAACTGGGGAATGAAACAATAGATGGATGACCTATCTCTTTCTGCCTCTCCATCTCACTCTGTGTAACTCTGAGTTTAAAGTAAATAAATAGGCTGGCACCGTGGCTCACTAGGCTAATCCTCCACCTGCATCACCGGCACCCCGGGTTCTAGTCCCGGTTGGGATGCTGGATTCTGTCCAGATTGCTCCTCTTCCAGTCCAGCTCTCTGCTGTGGCCCAGGAAGGCAGTGGAGGATGACCCAAGTGCTGGGGCCCTGCACCCACATGGGAGACTAGGAGAAAGCACCTGGCTCCTGGCTTCAGATCAGTGCAGCACGCTGGCTATGGTGGCCATTTAGAGGGTGAACCAATGGAAGGAAGACCTTTATCTCTGTCTCTGTCTCTCTCTCCCTCACTGTCTAACTCTGCCTGTCAAAACAAAAGTAAATAAATCTTTTTTAAAAAAAAGGAAAAGGAAAAATATACCTGATAAATTAATGGTATCCATATTGTATGAGGAAATTTTATAGCACAACTCATAAGATGCCAACAAAGAACCCTTAATTCTAAAATAGTAAGCATGTTAGAAATAGTTCAGCACAGAAGATAGGAGAGGGGGCTGTTGTTAAATAATCAGTTGAGCCACCCCCTACAGTACTGGCATTCTATGAGTGCTGATTTCAATTCTGGCTGCTACACTTCCAAACCAGTTATGTTAATGCTTCTGGGAAAGCAGCAGTGGATTCCACACATATTCTGACCCCCTGGCACATATGTAGGAGACCTATATGCAGTGATCCTCACCAGGTAATCAGGGAGCCCTGAGTACATGTAACTTCCCACAGTGACTGCCCAAAGTCCCACCCACACCCTGAGCCCTCCCATGTAGCCTCAGTGTTTTCACAGTCCCAGCGCACAAGCCTCTCACAGTCATGAGCACCAAGCCTCCCATCAGTTTTCCCTGCCAAATTCAGGTTTCTCTGCTCTTCTGGTTGCTGGGCGTGCAGACACGAACTGGTGCATCTGTTACATATATCCCAAATGGTACCTGCCCTCTATCAGCTGTTACAGGATGCCAGTTTCAAGGTGGTCAGGGAGAGGGAAACAAGCCTAGTCTGGCAGGTGCACTGTCCCACCGAGGGCTCCTAGCTGGTTTCTCACAAGGATCTTTCTGCAACTTTATCACCAGTGGCTTGGGCTGCCCAGGTCTGGTCTCACCTCCTGAGCTACTGCTGAGATTCTTGGCTGCTGGGTTTCTGAGTTGTGCATATCCACACCCTGCACATGTGTCCACAGTGTCCCTCTAGTTTGTGTGGAGTTTCCATTTTTTCCCCAACTCTTCCTTGAGACAGTACTCTCTCCACTTTTTCACACTATCTTCTCCTAGACTACAACAGTAAGCTCCCTCTCTATTAATCTATCTTAATCCAATCCTGGATTTATTTTTCTCAAGAAATTCATCAATAGGGTTTTTTTACTCATCTGTTCAAATGTTGATTATTGTGTTCAACAAATACTTATTGAACAACCAAGGCAGGTCCATGATAGTCACAGAGGAAAGAAGCATGGCTTTTAAATTTTAAAATTTTATAATAAAAATAATAATCTGTGATATATTGCCAATAGTTTATTTTCTAGAGTATGTATACCAATTCCTCTTATTTTCCCTAGAGTATAAACAACTATTATATAGCACATTGAAAAATCATAGCCATTTATGATGACAAGGTCAATGACACTGTCATATATATAATGCTAAGGAATGGCTAAATCTCATGTTTTAAATTGATTTTATTGGATACATGCTTGTGAGAACACTGTTAGAAAGGCTTCACCCTAAGCTCATTTTCCCAACCTCACCTCCCTCCCTACAAACTTCCCTCTCTAACTTGGATTCTGTATCATCTTCACTCTTTGAAAGAGAATGTACCTGCCAACTAATGTGAAGAGCTAATCACTTCATCTCCTGTTTAGGTGCTGCTTTTTGGACACTTGTGTGCTTCTACCTCCAAAATCAGCCACTCTGTTATTCAACGGTCACTGTTACCTCCTTCAACAAACAGGTACTAAAAACAGACAAGAGAAATCCCCCACTTCTTGGGGTTTGTGTCTTCCCAGAACCTGTAGATTAAAATTCTCATGGCTAAGGTCACCAAGGAGTTAGATCAAGACAGACAGCATTGAGTTCCCTGTTAAAAAAAAATTCTGGCCAGCACCATGGCTCACTAGGCTAATCCTCTGCCTGTGGTGCCAGAACACCAGGTTCTAGTCCTGGTTGGGCTGCCGGTTCTGTCCCAGTTGCTCTTCTTCCAGTCCAGCTCTCTGCTGTGGCCCGGGAAGGCAGTGAAGGATGGCCCAAGTGCTGGGGCCCTGCACCCACATGGGAGACCAGGAGGAAGCACCTGGATCCTGGCTTCTGATTGGCACAGTGCACCAGCCATAGAGGCCATTTGGGGGTGAGGGGTGAACCAACGGATGGAAGACCTTTCTCTCTGTCTCTCTCTCTCATTGTCTAACTCTGTCTGTTAGCCAATTAAAATGTATTAGATTATTAGATCAGCTAGTTACTATGGTAGGACAAAAAGATAACAGCATCATGGAAAAACAAGAAAATAAACCCAGGGTGCAGCTATTTTTTTTAATTTTTCATGGAAGTATCTGGCAGTTTAAGGAAGAAAAGAGCTTGGACAAGAGTGCAGGCTCTGGGCCAGGGAAAGCCAATTCCAGCTGAAGGAGTGATGGTCCACACCAAAAAGTTCTTGCTTTCCAAAATTCAGAAACAAGCTTTTCAGGAACTGAGATGCCCCAGGAAGAAAAGGCAGCTAAAGGATCCAGTTAAGCTGACTCCAATGAGACAAGAAGAGAAACACATTTTTCAACATGATGCTTGAAGTATGTTCTCCATCTCATGAAGCATCTGTCCAGGGTCTGGTTCCCTCTTGGTAATGTCAGCCATCAAACAGATGCCATACTTCCCCCCTAGCTGAACTGTAGCCATCATCATTCATCAGCTGGTCTCTACTCTGTTCAGCAGCACTGAAGCCTATACCCTATCCCCAAGCCCTACTTCAACATCCCCAGCTTCTGTAGCTGGATGGACCAGAGAGACTGGTAAGCCAAACTCGAGTGAAGACAAGGCACAATAACAAGAAATATGGGTTAATGTGTGATTCAGGTTTGAGTAGTAGAGACAACATGTGCTTAACTAACCAGTCCTGGTTCCAACCCAGGTCCTGCCACATGTTAGTCTGTCACAAGACTTTGAGCCAATTATCTTGCTCCTCAGCATCTGTCTCCTCATCTACAGAGATTAAAACACCTACTTTGTAGAGTTGCTATGAAATTTAAATATATACGAAGTTGGCCTTCAGAAAACAGTAATTAAAATTCTTATTTCTTTATTAAAGAACAATCCCAAATGGACGTGAGACAAGAATCAGATTTTACTAGACACAAATCCTACAGTATAGCTCTGAGAATATAAGAAAATCAAATCTGAATAACATATAGCAGCTACTTTGATGCAGCAAAATATACATGCACATGCAACAGTTCTACAAATTCCCAGCTTAGGAAATCAGAATTATCTAAACAAAACAGATGTTAATAACCAAAGTGTCTAATGACTTCTGCTCATTTCTTCACCACAAATAAAGACCTTCCAGGATGAAATCAATGTCCTAATTTTCTTTATCTAAGTTTGGGGGTGGTTAGGATTGCTTCATTGGCCTCCTGGGGTTTCCAAGGCAACTGTTAGGGTAATTCTCAAAAGGAAAAGAACACCAAGTCTGTGGCAACTGTTCTAGAGACACTCTTCCAGTAATAGACATTATTACTAGAAATGCAGTGCTCTCAACAGCAGCTATCTCCTCTGGATAATTTACTACATTCAAAGCTCTAAGTAGGTAAACTTACACTTCTGCTAAAAAGTAATGATTATTACTACAAGAAACAGAACTCTAAATGGAAAATAAAATTAATTTCATGAAAGTAAATTACAAAACCTAAAGCTCAAATTTGCAGCATTACCCAGTATTGTCTTTCCAATAAGAAAAAAGTTAATTCTCAACTGTCTACACCTAAGAGATTCCCACAGCTGCCTCATGTTCATCCTTTGCCAGGAGTCCTAGGGAGGGAAAGAAATGGCTAAATTATATTCAGCATGTCCTGAGTGTTTCTGTTTATTATCACATAAATTTATGATAGGTCAACGTTCAGGTCAGCATTTCGATGTTCAGTTATGCTAGAATATTTCATTTGTGGAGCATGTATGTACCCTAGTATTTAAGATGCCTGTATACCATGTAGGAGGCCCTGGGTTTCATTTCTGGCTCTGGAACCTGACTCAAGCTTCCTGATAATCCAGAGCCTGGGAGACAGATAACTGTGCTCTTGCTACTGATCTAGGAGACCTTGATTGAATTCCCTTTCTGCTGACTCAACCCCAAGTGTTTAGGCACTCATGGAGAGGACATGAAGACTTTAGCTCTTTCATTACATCTTATCTCTTTGTCTCTATGCCTTCCAAATTTAAAAAATGACAGTAATTCTATTTCTGAGCCATTTAATAATGAATCACATCTAACCATGAACTATAAAGCAATTGAATTCTAAACAGAATTCTTTTTTAATTTTTTATTTACATAAGGTAAACAAATTCCATGCATTTCATATGTACAGATTTAGGAGCATAGTAATACTTTTCACCAACCCTCTCTCTTGACCTTGCTCTCATCTTCCCTCTTTCTTCTTTTTTTGACTTTTCTTTTAATTTTTACAATGACATACTTTTAAAACTCCAATAAGTAAAGAATTCAATAGATATCAAGTAAGAAAACCAACCAATGTTCTTCAAGAGTATAGACAAGGGCAGTAAACCATATTCACATTTTTTTTGACAGGCAGAGTGGACAGTGAGAGAGAGAGAGAGAAAGGTCTTCCTTTTCCATTGGTTCACCCTTCATTGGCCGCCGCGACTAGCGTGCTGCTGCTGGCACACCACGCTGATCCAAAGGCAGGAGCCAGGTTCTTATCCTGGTCTCCCATGCGGGTGCAGGGCCCAAGGACATGGGCCATCCTCCACTGCACTCTTGGGCCACAGCAGAGAGCTGGACTGGAAGAGGGGCAACCAGGACAGAATCCGATGCCCCGACCGGGACTCGAACCTGGTGTGCTGGCGCCACAAGGCGGAGGATTAGCCTATTAAGCCACGGAGCCGGCCATATTCACATTTTAAAGTCTCAATTTTGCTAACATACATATATTTTGTCACAGTAAATTTATAAAATCTGTTTCATGATTTGTACTGCCTACACATGCATACAAAAGTATATAGAATAAACACAGCTTCTCTACCAGATCACTTAATGCTCTGTAATAACATATTGTAGTTGATTTATTTTTAAAAGAAAACTTCTTAGAATTCCACACCCCTCAATTATCACCAACTTTTCTATTGCCCTTCTTAGTAAAAATTCTTTAAGTTCACTGAACTAATTCATACCAGTCAAAATTCCATAGCAACCATGTACTGAAATGATTCCTTAACAAATTCAATTATCATCTACCTGTAAGCTATTCAAGGTCATTGATATAGTGAAATATTTTATTGGTATGACCCAGGGAAAATACAATCCTGTTTTATTTGCAGAAAATGTTATCACTGCTAACATTTTTGCAAAAGAAAATGAAGGATTTAGTTTACCTTTTTTATCCTGATCACATAAACAGTTTTCATCATTCACTTGTAGCAGATTCCCGCATGAAAATCACTTAACTGAGTATTTTATTTTAAAAAAATGAAGAAAAACAATTAGCTTACTAATATAGACTACAGCTGTTGGTGAATTAAAGGTAGATATTTCTAACCTCTGGACACATTTTTGAGGTAAACTTGTTAGGATTTGTTTACAGACAAGAGAGGAGTTGTGAGAGATTAATCAAGAATTGCACTGTGGATCTCAGCACAGCAACTGCAGAAGCTTCCATTAACTCAAGTAGGAAAGACTACCTAAGAGACAGGTATAAGAAAGAATAACATTAGTAATATCTTGGACCTGTTAGGATTTAAATACACAATAGATAATCACAGAGAAGTCTCAAGTAGGCAGTGTGATATACTGATCTGAAATTAAGGAGGGGTTCCTGGACTGGAGATACAAATTTCGAAACCATTAGTACAACAAGGTTGTAAAAATCATTAGATAATTGAAAATGAAAAAAAAAACCTGATGTTAAATTGGAAATTGCATAGAAAATTAATTAATTTTTTAAAAATATCATGTAGGATCTCTGTCTTTAATTTGCTGTACACTCTTATTTAATGCTATAACTAGTACTCAAACAGTATTTTTCACTTTGTGTTGCTATGTGGGGGCAAACTGTTGAAATCTTTACTTACTATATACTAAATTGATCTTCTGTATATAAAGAGAATTGAAAATGAATCTTGATGTGAATGGAAGGGGAGAGGGAGCGGGAAAGGGGAGGGTTGCGGGTGGGAGGGAAGTTATGGGGGGGGGGAAGCCATTGTAATCCATAAGCTGTACTTTGGAAATCTATAATCATTAAATAAAAGTTTTTAAAAATTTTAAAAAAGAAAAACTACTACAGAACATGCCTGTGACTATGGACTTGTAGTTCAGGCCACCGAAGATTAGAGATGGGACTTGGGCACTCCCTTGACTTGCATCCTCTGGTCTGCTTTAACAAAAACCAGGAGGAAAAAAAAGCTAGGCATCAGAAGCAATGGGTGGCAGGCCTATTAATGGCTGATCTGTACAGTGATCTGCCCTCAAGGAGACCCAACAGGCCAGTCTACTGCAGTGGCTTTCAATGTGGTAAGCCTGGGCTTCAGCAGAAGTCAATTTGTGAAGAGCCCTGGCAGCTCTGCCAAGAGTTGGATCACTGGAAGTGGACCTGCCCTGGAGTCGAAGGATGCCCAGGTCAGAGCCACAGATCTTATTGGCTCTAAGCTGAAAAGCCCTTCACTCAACCCAACTTCCAAAGTGACCACTGCAGCTGAGGGTATGGTCAAGTAGGGTCAGCAACATTGCAGGCAGAACTGTACATTTCTTGTTAGAGATGCCACCTGCCTTTACCTGGCCAGCTCTCCTCGCAGGCCAGCTAAGTAATGAAAGTCAACAGAGTGCCTTCCCCTAGGAGGTTCACACCTCCCTTAGGATGTACCCCATGTGAAGAGATAGATAGGTCTGGGCCTCTTAACTTACAAGGCCTAAAGCCCAACAGATTATTATCAAGCCCCTTCTGTCAGGTTCTATTTGCCTCTCAATCAGAAAACTTAATTGTAGCTTAGACAGCACTTTCTTAGCTCCTCTAACAATGACTCTGTCCTTTGTTCTAGACCCTGTCTAGTGCACTTGGGCCTCATTCCTTAGTAATCATAACCTCTACTCTACCACCAATGGCTCTACTCCCAACCTGTGTGTACTGATGGTCCTCTTCCCCACTTAATGCTGTATAATTGTTCAGACATGGTTAATGCCACTCTTAGGATCATTGGTTACTATCCTCACTCTGTCTTTTATGACCTTGTCTAAATATGATCAGAGTCGGCGAACTTGGAAGGCTTCCATAGCCTTGGCAACTCATGACGACAGCCTAGGGTGGTTACTGGCACCATAAACTAGAGTGTCAATTTGTTGGGTCAACAACAGGAGTCACCGTGCACTTGCTCCTCATGTGGGATCTCTGTCCTTAATGTGCTGTCCATTTTGATTTAATGCTATAACTAGTATTCAAACAGTAGGTTTCACTTTGTGTTTCTATGTGGGTGCAAACTGTTGAAATCTTTACTTACTATATACTAAATTGATCTTCTGTATATAAAGAGAATTGAAAATGAATCTTGATGTGAATGGAAGGGGAGAAGGAGCGGGAAAGGGCAGGGTTGCTGGTGAGAGGGAAGTTATGGGAGGGGGAAGCCATTGTAATCCATAAGCTGTACATTGAAAATTTATATTCATTAAATAAAAGTTAAATATATATATATATATATATACATATATATATGAATTTGCAATCTGCCTTTGAACTCAGTCATAAGCATCAGCATCCTGGACTCCTTAATTTGTTGTAGGCAGTAAGAAGACTTCTGTCTATTCTGTTCTCAGTGTTTAGAGAGCTTTTCTGCTGGTGACCTTCCAATGTCCACCTGGTTTCTCTTTGTACCAAGCCTGGACTTGAGGATTGTGATTGTGGCTATGCATCCCAGCTCAAAACACAAAGTGCACCCACTGAAATATTCTCTGATTTCCTTTTTGATTTCCTCTTCAAGCCAATGGCTGTTTGACACTGTGTGGACTGACATCCACATATGTGTGACTTTTCCCATTTTTCTGGAATTGATTTCTATTTTAATTCCATTGGAGTTATGAAAGCAATGATATGACTCCAATTTTCTAAACGTTGTTGACACATATTTTCTGATTTAATAGATGATCCCACCTGGAGAATTTTTGACAGCTGTTGAGAACACATGTTTTGCTGCTGTCAGTAGAATGCTCTCTGTGTAACTTAGGAAAAGTTGATTTACAGTGTTGTTCAAATCTACCACTCTTTATTGATTTTCCACCTAGATATGCTATTCTGTGTTGAAAGTGGAGTATTGATATGTTTTGCTTGTTCTCTTGCTGTTTATCTCTTCAGAGCTGTCAACATTTTCTTATATATTCTGGTGTTCTGAGGTTGGGTATGCATATTCTTCAACCTAGAAAAGTACACAGAGGAACACTCAAGAATATCAAGAATAATATGGGAACAAAATGAGGAATTCAAAAAACACATAGAACAATGAAGAAGAATCAATAAAATTTTAAGATATAGAAAATGGTGAATAAAAACAAAAAAATCGAATAGAAAACTTCTACTCCAAAGAAACACAACAGAAGAAATCTTTTGTTATGCAGAAGTGGAGTCGGGCTTGTATGATCCTCAAGCTCTGATGCTTTTCCCTGGCACAAATCCATTTCTTCTACTGAGAGCATTGTCCCAGGACTTCTTCAGGGAGTGATCCATCCCACCTGTCAGTGCAAGTGGTAAGTGAGGATAGAACTAGCTCCTGCTGCAGGGGCAAGGGTCATGCTTGTTCTTCCTGCTGTGGCATTGTTGGTGCATGAGGAGTTGGGGCTCAGGTGTGCACATTTTATGAGGGAATGCACAGGCCCCAGGATTTAGCCCTGGCTGTGGACACACTGTCTATCTGTTCAGCACAAGGCACACCTGCTTCCACCTAGCGTAAGATGCCCAGGGGTGACCAAATTATGCCTCCCTCAAACACAGCCAGGAGGGAGGGAACCCAGGCCACACCCACCTTGAACATGGCTTCTGCTCTCTGTCATCAGTGTCTTTAGTTAGAGAGGATGGCATCTGCTGATTCTTATTTACAAAAAAATGACATAGCAACTCAGCAAAATGGAGTCAGGTATGTTATTGTGAAAATGGGCAAATACAAGAGATTACACAAAATTAGTAAGTATTAACTGCACTTCTGAGAAAGCATAACATGTTAACTTCTATGAGATGTTTATTTGGCCACTTTATTTCACATCAACTTTTTTTTTAAGATCTGTGTTGTTTATTTGAAAGGCAGAGTTAGAGAAAGACAGGTAGAGACAGAGAGAGATCTTCATCTGCTGGTTCACTCCCCAAATGTCCACAATGGGCTGAACTGAGCCAATCTGAATCCAGGAGCCAGGAGTTTCTTCCAGGTCCCCCATGTGGGTGCCGGGGCCCAAGTATTTGGGCCATCTTCCTCTGCTTTCCCAGGTACATTAGCAGAGAGTTGGATGGGAAGTGGAGCACCCAAGACTTTAACCGGCACCCTTGTTGGATGCTGACATTGCAGGCCAGGTCTTTAACCCATTGTGCCACAGCTCTAGATCCCATTTGACCACTTTTAAAATGTACTGTTATTGTGGTCCTGACAAAACAAAATATAGTTGATGAATTTTATCATCTTAAGCATTTCTAAGTGTACGGTTGAGTAGTGTTGAATACATGCACATTGCTGTGTGACCAATATTCAGAACCGTTTTTCCTTATGAGACTGAAATTCTCTACCCATTGAATGAAAGTTTTTACAATTCCACCACCACCAACTCCCAGTAACTGCCATTCTACTTGCCATTGCCCAGACTATGGAGTCTTTAGGAGGTACAGTGATATTTCAGGGTCACATAACTGAGAGGGTAGAGGGAACCCTCCTAGATCTCAGTTTGTCTCTGCAAAGCTGGGTCCTGATTGTACCCAGCACTCCCTGGGGTTTTCAGATTGAGCTATGTGGCATACATATGTGTGTGATTATGGACATGGCATGAGGCGGAAGGAGGATGATACTTTGGAGAGGTCTTTTCTGCTGAGGAATCCCATGAAAGAGGATCCCAAGAAATGAAATCAATTTCTTGATGAAAGTCTACAATAGAACCTCGAACTCAGGGTGTCTAAGCTTTCTTTGCTGAAGCCCCACTGGGAAAAGCCATCTGTTCTGCTGCTCTGTCCTGACTTTCCAGGGGCCCAGCCTCAAGAAACCCTGGATGTGAATACTTTATAACCGAGATATTGGCTCAGCTCTTGCTATTGATACCTCAGGCATTTGGGCAGGAAGGATCCCATGGTGACATGGGTTGTCCCTAAGAAGGAAACTCTAGGCAAGGTCACCACTCTGATCCCACTTGGGCATTGCAACACTACTTCCCCTTTTGTGGGTATTTTTTGGGAGCCTTGTGTAGGCTGTCCTGTCCCATCTAGGAACAATTTATTGGAAGAGTTAAAATCTGGGTCAGCCTGTTAGGTCTACACTCTAGGTCATGGCAGGTAGAATGGGAAGAGGAATGTTGTGCTGGCACTCACCTTTTATGTGAATCCCAAGCTAGAGAAATGTTCAGACAGAAATCTGTGCTTGACCTTGTTAACAGAAAGTTACCTGGAACAGAAACAGTATTGATAGCCAGATGGGGTTATGATACCTCCAGACCTTGCTTTAGAACCACTGCAGGAAGTTGAAAATGTACTTAATAGAGTCATACGCTTCTCCCTGGGTGATGGGCAATTTCACCACACTGACAATGAAGCCCAATGCTGATTCACCTTGAGTGCAAGTGCAGAGAGATCTTCATAACCATGGCCTGGTAATGACCAATACGATCTCCTACTCCTGTTCTTTAAAAACAAACACACAAACAAACTCCAAGTGCATAATTTGATGAAGATATAAAGATTTTCAGCTACATGTACAGTATCGGTGGTAATGCAAAGTGATGCAACCACCACAGAAAACAGTTTGTTCTTCATTACATTGAAAATAAAATTTTTATATGATCTGATAATCTCAGTTGTTATTGAATATCTAAAAGCATTGAAAGTTCAATATAAATAATGTATTAGCACTATTTACCACAGCATAATTCACTGTAGCCAAGACTTCTAGTGTAGCCTGCACTCACAGTGGAAAGTTATGCAGGCACAGAGAAAAGAAAATCCTGTGACATGGATGAACAGTGAGGTTATTTTCCTAAGTGAAATTAGCCACAAATAGCAGTCCCCCAAGGACAAATACTCTAAGATTCCAACATATAAAGTATTTAAAGTAATCAGAGGGGTCAGCACTGTGGTGCAGTTGTTTAAAGCCCCATAAAGTTACGCTTCAGCAAGCCAAGGAGCAAGGGGGAATCACCAGTGTTAACTGTTTGTCCTGTAGCTTGACCCAAAAATAAAGCTCCCTGGCATGAACATCTTCCTTATAATGTTTACAGAGGGCTAAAAAGGGGCTTAATGGAGTACAAGATACAGAGTTCTTGTACAGTGGGCATACTGAAGGGAATTGGAGAAGGATGTGAGATGGTGCCATGGAACTGGAAAACTTTAGTTAAAATCTTGGTTACTCCAGCCCAGTACATTGTTTGGGCTCAGGAATAGAGACTGGCCTTCTGTACAAGCCATAGATAACCTAAATAACAATATCCCTACCAATTTTGAGTACTTGCGAAGAGAGGGAGTGTATTCAGATCTTGGTCTACAAGTTGCTTATCCTTGAAAGAAGGCTTATGCAAAAATTTCTAAAATTAATTAGAAGCATGGAAAAAGATTCTTGATGTTAAAGACCTGTCCATTTCCTTTTCTTCAGTCCATCAGGGGCTGACTGAGGGCTATATGTCCTTTGTGGATAGGTTAGAATAAGCTATTGGACATCAGGTCCAATAATCAGGAAGTGGCAAAATATTACTTAAAAATTGGCTTATGAAAAATGCAAATCAGGATTTAAAAATGTTTTAAAAGCTGTTGTCTTCAAAACCTGAAACTACGATGGCAGAAATGATTAAATTCCTTCAAACAGTACAGACTGAGACTTACAAAACTAATTTACTGGCTGCTGCACTTAAACATCCTGATAAAATAAAATATTTTGGTTGTGGGAAGCAAGGTCATTTTATTATTTCTTTTTCTTTTATTTTTAAAAAGATTTATTTATTTACTTGGAAGGCAGAGATACAGAGAAGCAGCGGCAGACAGGCCATAGCAGAGAGCTGGATTGGAAGTGGGGCAGCTAACACTTGAACCAGCACCATTATGGGATGCTGGCACTCCAGGCAGCAGCTTTAACTGTTATGCTGCAGCACCAGCCCCATCAAAGTCATTGTAAATGACTTTCTGTCATTGTCAAAATCAGTTACTCAACCTTCAAAAAAGTGTCCAGGGTCTGGAGCTGTGGCTTAGAGATTAGCTCTCTGCTATGGCCTGGGAAAGCAGTAGAAGATGGCCCAAGTCCTTGGGCCCCTGCACCTGTGTGGGAGACCCAGAAGAAGCTCCTGGCTCCTGACTTTGGATTGGCACAGCTATGGCCATTGCAGCCATCTGAGGAGTCAACCAGTGGATGGAAGACCTCTTTCTCTCTCATTTCTCCTCTCTCTATGTAACTCTGACTTTCAAATAAATAAATAAATCTTTTAAAAAGTGTCCAAAATGCCAAAAAGCATATCACTGCACTAATCAGAGCTGCTCTGTTCTCTCAGTTAAAACTGAACCATGGTTCTGCTGAGGTGAAGCTGCACTGAGGCTTTTATAATAAGGAAAGGGAGGGGATGTCCAGCTTTGCATTCTTTGAATATATACAGGGTAGGGTGAGTGCACTGGTTTGAATTGATGCAGGGACTAGCATGTGATTCAATAGGTTAAGCTGCTCTTCTGACATTGGCATCTCATACAGGAGAGCAGGTTTGAGTCTTAGCAACTCCTCTTCCATTCTAGATTCTTGCTAGTCTGTGGAGAAGGCAGTGGATATTGGCCTAAGTACTTGGTTCCGTGACAACCATATGGAAGATCTGGATGAAGCACCTGGCTCCTGTCTTTCATCTAATTCAGTCCTGATGTGGTGAGCATTGTGTAGTAAGCCAACAGATGAGTGATTTCTGCTGCTTGTCTTTCTCAGTCTCTTTCAAATAAAAAATTGATTTAAAAATTAAGGAGTGGCCATTTGACATAGTGGTTGGACCACTGCTTAGGATGCCTGCATCCCATGTCAGAGAGCCGGGGAAAACTCCCAGATCTGCTTCTTGTCACAGCTGCATGTTGGTGTGCGTTCTGAGAGATGGTGATGAGGGTTAAAGGAGTTGAGTCCATGCCACCCTTGTAGTGACCCAGATTGTGTTTCAGGTTGCTGGTTTGAGCTTGGTCCTGCCCCAGCTGTGGCATAAAGTTGGGGAGTGAACCAACAGATTTGAGATACACCTGCATCTCTTCTTTTCAAATACAAAAATAAAATAATTATTTTTAAAGAGCAAGAGTTCTCAAAATCTTTAAAATAAAAACATCAAGCTGTTTCAAAACTATCACAAATGTATTCAGAACAGGAAACATTGTGAATATTATTGTATTATTTCTGCAGTCTCCATACAGGCATGTAGATGCTTAGAGGGGGACCAGTTTTATAATGGGAATTGGGTAAGTTTTATCCTTTATAGTATTTGATGCTGTCCCTGTTTTACTAACATGATATGGATATTGTCATCTTAAAATTTCGTCATTTTAAGAGTTCATTTTGAAATTATAACAAACTTACAGAAATACCATGAGTGAGTCCCATTCATTGAGAATGCATTATTATCCTTTTAGCACTTTTGCCCCTGACCCACGATATTTCTGCTAACTATAGGGTGATACCCTGAAAAAAGCATATGAACCCCAATTTAGGAAACCAACATTAATTCAACATTATAGCCCAATTCATAGAACTATCATATCATTTTCCAACTGTGTTAAAATATCTTTTCTCCCATGTTATTTTTCTGGAATTCTCCTTGACACTTCCCTAATATGTAAGCCCTCAATAGATATCAAGAGCAGAGATGACTCAAGCTGGGTCCCTCCAGTGTTCCTTTCTGAGAAAATGTGGGCCCTGAATTCTCATCAGAAGCACCCTGCTCCGATGCTGGGCTCTGCTCAGTCTCCCATATGCTCTATGATGGATGCTATCAACTTGGTACTTAGTGAACTTCTGCCAGACTGATTCACATACAACATTTTAAGGATTTATTTATTCTGAAAGCAGAATGACAATGAGAGAGGGATCTATATCTATATCTATGTCTACATCTGTATCTTTTAAAATGATTTATTTATTTATTTGAAAGTCAGAGTTACACAAAGAGAGAAGGAGAGGCAGAGAGAAAGAGACAGGTTTTCCATCTGCTGGTTGACTCCCAATTGGCCACAAGAGCTAGAGCTGCATCGATCCAAAGCCAGAACCCAAGAGCTTCTTCCAGGTCTCCCATGCGGGTGCAGATGTCCAAGCACTTGGGCTATCTTCCTCTGGTTTCCCAGGCCATTGCAGAGAGCTGGATTTCTCTCCCCCCCATCTCTCTCTCTCTCTCTCTCTCTCTCTCTCTCTCTCTCTCTCTCTCCCTCTATCTCTATCTCTATCTCTATCTCTATCTCTATCTCTATCTCTATCTCTATGTCTGCTGGTTCATTTCCAAAAGAGTTGCAATGTTAAGTTCTTTGTCAAGCTGAAGCTAGGATGAATGACTGTTTCCTGGTATTCCACCTGGGTGGCAGGGCCCAAGGACTTGGGCCATGTTCTAAAGCCTTCCCAGGTGCATTCACAATATGCCGGATCGAAAGCAGAGAAGCTGGGACTTGAAGCAGCACAACAGCACTCTCAGGTGGAATGCTGGTGTGGCAGGCAATGGCAAAACTTGCTGCACTACAGCATTCATATATGCTGTGCTATATACAAATTTTTATTCCTTTTTGGAATGTGTGGACTTTTATTAAAAATATTCTAATATTATGACAGTATCCTATTTCCTATCAAATTTTCATCCAGTACCTTTGATATTCATTATTTTTAATTATCAACACTATATGACATGCTGGTGTTTTAATTCCCAATATTGTTTCTTCATTTATATTTTGATCTAGCTCAAAGCTAAGGGCTCACTCTTCTGTCCTAGTTAGTGTGTCATTATGTGCTATATCATTGTGAGTTCATAGATTCTTATCTTGTTAAAGGTATTATAGTCTGAAATTATGTATTCTGATGCTCAAGTTATCCCAGATCCTAGAGGAATCCTCTTCAACACACCAAATTAGGGCCCCAATATCTACAGTTGGTGTAAGTACCATCCTAGGAGAAAAGATTCATTAGTTCTTATCTCCCTTCCCTGAATTACATTTCCCTTAAAGCTGCCATTTCTTTCAACAAATCTTGTTACTATTAATGAAGATTTACCATTCAGCTGTACTCCTCTATGTTTTCTCTGGGGATGTTCATCAGTACTTAATTAAAAGGCCATTTTACAAACAAAAAATCTCATCAAGTTGCACTCCTCTTTCAACCGTGTGGATGGTTTCCCACTGACCTGTGAACAGGGACCATTGGACTTACTGTGGTCTTCAGAAAGACAATGCTATGGGTTGTACCCTATTAGGTATTGTCTACCAGCTGTCTGCTCGCTATTCTCTTCTTACATGCTAGGACTCAGAAGGCCCTCAGTTGTATCACAGACTTTATAAATTTCCTCTCAACCCATCCAAAATTACTAAAAGTTCCAAATGTGAGGCTAAACTCTGTTTTTTTTATAAAAATATTTTATTATTTCATTTGAGAGGTAGAGTTACAGACACAGGGAGAGACAGAAAGGAAGATCTATCCACTGGTTCACTCCCCAAATAGCCACAACAGACTGAGCTGGGTCAATCTGAAGCCAGGAGCTAGAAGCCTGGAGTTTCACTCTTCTCCCCCACATGGGTGCAGGAGCCCAAGCATTTGGGTCATCTTTGACTGCTATCCCAGGCCAAAGCAGAGAGATGGATTGGAAGAAGAACAGCTGGACCTTGAACTGGCACTACAGAGGCTTAGCCCACTATGCCACAGTGCTGGACCCTAAGTTCTTTTAAAATAAGATTTACTGTATTTTTTTGAAATTATCAGGGAGCTGGATCAGAAGTGTAGCAGCCAGAACCTGAACTGGCATTCATATAGGATTTCATTGTCACAAATGGTGGCTTAAATGCTAGCCCATACTTGGCTGGCACCACAGCTCAATAAGCTAATCCTCCACAAGTGGCACCGGCACACTGGGTTCTAGTCCCAGTCGGGGTGCTGGATTCTGTCCCAATTGCCCCTCTTTCTGTCCAGCTCTCTGCTGTGGCCGGGAGTGCAGTGCAGGATGGCCCAAGTCCTTGGGCCTTGCACCCACATGGGAGGCCAGGAGAAGCACCTGGCTCCTGGCTTTGGATCAGTGCAGTGCACTGGCCGCAGCGGCCATTAGGGGGTGAACCAATGGAAACGGAAGACCTTTCTCTCTGTCTCTCTCACTGTCCACTCTGCCTGTCAAAAAAAAATGCTAGCCCCTCCTTATATTCTTTATAAAATTACTTTTAAAAGTCTCCTTCTAAATAAACAAAAGATATCTCTATTATTTACCAAGGTTATTATGCAATTTATTAATTGTCTCTATTTACAAGTTAAGCTAACATCAGGATTTGTTAGAAGAATCTAAATGGGGGGCAGTGCTATGGTGCAACAGGTTAAAGCCCTAGCCTGCAGCACTGGCATCCCTTATGGGCATCAGTTCAAGTCCTGGCTGCTCCTCTTCTGATCCAGCTTTCTGCTATGGTCTGGGAAAGCAGTGGAAGATGGCCCAAGTCCTTGGGCCCCTGCACTCATATGGGACACCTGGAAGAAGCTCCTGGCTCCTGGCTCCTGGCTCCTGGCTCAGATCAGATCAGCTCTGGCCATTGCAGACACTAGGGAGAGAACCAGTGGAAAGGAAGACATCTCTCTCTCTCTCTCTCTCTCTCTCTCTCTCTCTCTTGCTCTCACTTTCGCTCTCGCTCTACCTCTCTCTGTAACTCTGTCTTTCAAGTAAAATAAAATACATCTTTAAAAAAAGAAACTTAAATGAGTCTTACCCCTTGGGCACAAACTCAGCTACATCTACAGTGTCTGTAATCTGTCCATAGTAAAACTCAAGTCTGGTACATATCTCTCTCCAGCTAGACATTACTGTGTCCTTCCTTTAAGAATCAAGAACAGGGGCCAGCATTTGGTGCAGATTAAGCAGCTGCTCACAATGCTGGCATCTCAGATGAACTCAGGTTCCAGTCCCAGTTCTGATCCAGTTCCTACTAATGTGTGTAGGAAAGCAGCAGAACATTGCTGAAGTACTTGGGCACCTCCCACCTATATGGAAGAACCAGTTGGACTTCCATGCTCCTGGTTTTTGCCTGGCCCAATCCCAGCAATGGTAGTCATTTGAGGAGTGAACCAGCAGGTGGAAGATCTCTCTCTCTCTCTTTCTCTCTTTCCCTATCTCCCCCTTT